>NW_027669231.1:27500-32500 GCF_964194185.1 Rhinolophus hipposideros | reverse complement strand
TCCTAACCCTATACCTAACACCAACCCTAACCCTAACCCTAACCCTAACCCTAACACCAACCCTAACCCTAAACCCTAACACCAACCCTAACCCTAACCCTAACCCTAACACCAACCCTAACCCTAATCCTAACCCTAACCCTAACCCTAACCCTAACACCAACCCTAACCGTAACCCTAACCCTAACCCTAACCCTAACCCTATGCCTAACACGAACCCTAACCCTAACCCTAACCCTAACCCTAACACCAACCCTAACCCTAACCCTAACCCTAACCCTAAACGTAACACCAACCCTAAACCTAACCCAAACCCTAACCCTAACACAAACCCTAACCCTAAACCTAACCCTAACCCTAACATCAACCCTAACCCTAACCCTAACCCTAACTCTAACCACCCTAACCCTAACACCAACCCTAATTCTAACCCTAACCCTAACCCTAACACCAACCCTAACCCTAACCCTAACCCTAACCCTAACCCTAACCCTAACCCTAACATTAACCCTAACCCTAACCCTAACCCTAACACCAACCCTAACCCTAATCCTAACACTAACCCTAAAGCTAACATCAACCCTAACCCTAACCCTAACCCTAAACCTAACACCAACCCTAACCCTAACCCTAAGCCTAACCCTAACCCTATGCCTAACACGAACCCTAACCCTAAACCTAACCCTAACCCTAACACCAACCCTAACCCTAATCCTAATCCTAACCCTAACCCTAACCCTAACACTATCCCTAACCCTAACCTTAACCCTATACCTAACACCAACCCTAACCCTAACCCTAACCCTAACCCTAACACCAACCCTAACCCTAACCCTAACCCTAACCCTAACCCTAACCCAAACACCAACCCTAACCCTAACCCTAACCCTAACCCTAACACCAACCCTAACCCTAATCCTAACCCTAACCCTAATTCTAACAACAACCCTAACCCTAACCCTAACCCTAACCCTAACACCAACCCTAACCCTAACCCTAACCCTAACCCTAACCCTATGCCTAACACGAACCCTAACCCTAACCCTAACCCTAACCCTAACACCAACCCTAACCCTAACCCTAACCCTAACCCTAAACGTAACACCAACCCTAACCCTAACCCAAACCCTAACCCTAACACCAACCCTAACCCTAACCCTAACCCTAACCCTAACACCAACCCTAACCCTAACCCTAACCCTAACTCTAACCCTAACCCTAACACTAACACCAAGCCTAACCCTAACCCTAACCCTAAAACCAACCCTAACCCTAACCCTAACCCTAACCCTAACCCTAACCATAACACCAACCCTAACCCTAATACTAACCCTAACCCTAACACCAACCCTAACCCTAATCCTAACCCTAACCCTAAACCTAACATCAACCCTAACCCTAACCCTAACCCTAACCCTAACACCAACCCTAACCCTAACCCTAACCCTAACCCTAACCCTAACCCTAACCCTAACCCTATGCCTAACACGAACCCTAACCCTAAATTAACCATAACCCTAACACCAACCCTAACCCTAACCCTAACCCTAACACCAACCCTAACCCTAATCCTAACCCTAACCCTAACCCTAACCCTAACACCAACCCTAACGGTAACCCTAACCCTAACCCTAACCCTAACCCTAACACCAACCCTAACCCTAACCCTAACCCTAACCCTAACCCTAAACGTAACACCAACCCTAACCCTAACCCAAACCCTAACCCTAACACCAACCCTAACCCTAACCCTAACCCTAACCCTAACACCAACCCTAACCCTAACCCTAACCCTAACTCTAACCCTAACCCTAACCCTAACACCAACCCTAACCCTAACCCTAACCCTAACACCAACCCTAACCCTAACCCTAACCCTAACCCTAACCCTAACCCTAACCCTAACTCTAACACCAACCCTAACCCTAACCCTAACCCTAACCCTAACACCTACCCTAACCCTAATCCTAACCCTAACCCTAAAGCTAACATCAACCCTAACCCTAACCCTAACCCTAACCCTAACACCAACCCTAACCCTAACACTAACCCTAACCCTATGCCTAACACGAAACCTAACCTTAAACCTAACCCTAACCCTAACACCAACCCTAACCCTAATCCTAATCCTAACCCTAACCCCAATTCTAACACTAACCCTAACCCTAACACCAACCCTAACCCTAACCCTAACCCTAACCCTAACCCTATACCTAACACCAACCCTAACCCTAACCCTAACCCTAACCCTAACACCAACCCTAACCCTAACCCTAACCCTAACACCAACCCTAACCCTAATCCTAACCCTAACCCTAACCCTAACCCTAACACCAACCCTAACCGTAACCCTAACCCTAACCCTAACATTAACCCTAACACCAAACCTAACCCTAACCCTAACCCTAACCCTAACACCAAACCTAACCCTAACCCTAACCCTAAACCCTAACCCTAACCCTAAACCTAACACCAACCCTAACCCTAACCCTAACCCTAACCCTATGCCTAACACGAACCCTAACCCTAAACCTAACCCTAACCCTAACACCAACCATAACCCTAATCCTAATCCTAACCCTAACCCTAACCCTAACACTATCCCTAACCCTAACCCTATACCTAACACCAACCCTAACCCTAACCCTAACCCTAACCCTAACCCTAACACCAACCCTAACCCTAACCCTAAACCTAACCCTAACCCTAACCCTTACCCAAACACCAACCCTAACCCTAACCCTAACCCTAACCCTAACACCAACCCTAACCCTAATCCTAACCCTAACCCTAACCCTAACAACAACCCTAACCCTAACCCTAACCCTAATCCTAACACCAACCCTAACCCTAACCCTAACACTAACCCTAACCCTATGCCTAACACGAACCCTAACCCTAAACCTAACCCTAACCCTAACACCAACCCTAACCCTAACCCTAACCCTAACCCTAAACGTAACACCAACCCTAACCCTAACCCAAACCCTAACCCTAACACCAACCCTAACCCTAACCCTAACCCTAACCCTAACACCAACCCTAACCCTAACCCTAACCCTAACTCTAACCCTAACCCTAACACTAACACCAAGCCTAACCCTAACCCTAACCCTAAAACCAACCCTAACCCTACCCCTAACCCTAACCCTAACCATAACACCAACCCTAACCCTAATACTAACCCTAACCCTAACACCAACCCTAACCCTAATCCTAACCCTAACCCTAAACCTAACATCAACCCTAACCCTAACCCTAACCCTAACCCTAACACCAACCCTAACCCTAACCCTAACCCTAACCCTAACCCTATGCCTAACACGAACCCTAACCCTAAACATAACCATAACCCTAACACCAACCCTAACCCTAACCCTAACCCTAACACCAACCCTAACCCTAATCCTAACCCTAACCCTAACCCTAACCCTAACACCAACCCTAACCGTAACCCTAACCCTAACCCTAACCCTAACACCAACCCTAACCCTAACCCTAACCCTAACCCTAACCCTAAACGTAACACCAACCCTAACCCTAACCCAAACCCTAACCCTAACACCAACCCTAACCCTAACCCTAACCCTAACCCTAACACCAACCCTAACCCTAACCCTAACCCTAACTCTAACCCTAACCCTAACCCTAACACCAAACCTAACCGTAACCCTAACCCTAACCCTAACACCAACCCTAACCCTAACCCTAACCCTAACCCTAACCCTAACTCTAACACCAACCCTAACCCTAACCCTAACCCTAACCCTAACACCTACCCTAACCCTAATCCTAACCCTAACCCTAAAGCTAACATCAACCCTAACCCTAACCCTAACCCTAACCCTAACACCAACCCTAACCCTAACCCTAACCCTAACCCTATGCCTAACACGAAACCTAACCTTAAACCTAACCCTAACCCTAACACCAACCCTAACCCTAATCCTAATCCTAACCCTAACCCCAATTCTAACACTAACCCTAACCCTAACCCTAACCCTAACACCAACCCTAACCCTAACCCTAACCCTATACCTAACACCAACCCTAACCCTAACCCTAACCCTAACCCTAACACCAACCCTAACCGTAACCCTAACCCTAACCCTAACATTAACCCTAACACCAAACCTAACCCTAACCCTAACCCTAACCCTAACACCAACCCTAACCCTAACCCTAAACCCTAATCCTAACCCTACCCCTAACCCTAACCCTAACCCTAACCCTAACCCTAACAAGGGCAAGGTTTACTGGTCAGCGACGGGCAAGTTCTAGGCCTCGGACTAGAAGGAGGCATGGGCGTTGGTCTAGGGCCCAAGCTAGGGCTAGTGAGGGCGGTAGGCGTAGCGCTGGGGTAGGCATAGGGCAAGGGGTGGGTGTCGAGGTAAACCTCGAGTAGGCCTAGAGCCAGGAGTGGGAGCTGTGGCTAGTGGTAGGGTTGGGGGTGGGCCTATGGGTAGGGGGAGCTGTAGGGCCAGGGTAGTGGTAGGAACAGATGTACTGCTAGGCGTAGGCCTAGGGCGAGGGGTAGTGCTCGGGGTAGGGTTAGTTGAAGGGGTAGTGTTTGGCAGAGGCCCACGGGCAGTGTTAGGGTTAGGGCTCATGTTAAGCCTAGGACTAGTGGTAGTGGTAGGGGTTGGCCGAGGACTAGGGGTAGGTGTCACGAAATGGCTCCGGGTAGTCATAGGACTCCGAACGGATGTAGGGCTGGATTAGGGTGTGGCTAATGGTGGGTCCAGGGTGATTTCGTAGGACACGGGTTAGTGCTCTGGCTATTGCTAGGGCAAGGTGTACCGGTTGGCGACGGGCAAATGCTAGGCTTCGGACTAGAGTGAGCACTGGGCGTTGGTCTAGGGTCAGAGGTAGGGCTAGTGGGAGCAGTAGGCGTAGCGCTGGGGTAGGCAAAGGGCAAGGGGTGGGTGTCGGGGTAAACCTCGAAGTAGGCCTAGGACCAGGAGTGGGAGCTGTGGCTAGGGGTAGGGATGGGGGTGGGC
>NW_027669231.1:17500-22500 GCF_964194185.1 Rhinolophus hipposideros | reverse complement strand
TAACACCAACCCTAACCGTAACCCTAACCCTAACCCTAACATTAACCCTAACACCAACCCTAACCCTAACCCTAACACCAACCCTAACCCTAACCCTAACCCTAAACCCTAATCCTAACCCTAACCCTAAACCTAACCCTAACCCTAACCCTAACCCTAACAAGGGCAAGGTTTACTGGTCAGCGACGGGCAAGTTCTAGGCCTCGGACTAGAAGGAGGCATGGGCGTTGGTCTAGGGCCCAAGCTAGGGCTAGTGAGAGCGGTAGGCGTAGCGCTGGGGTAGGCATAGGGCAAGGGGTGGGTGTCGAGGTAAACCTCGAGTAGGCCTAGAGCCAGGAGTGGGAGCTGTGGCTAGTGGTAGGGTTGGGGGTGGGCCTATGGGTAGGGGGAGCTGTAGGGCCAGGGTAGTGGTAGGAACAGAGGTAGTGCTAGGCGTAGGCCTAGGGCGAGGGGTAGTGCTCGGGGTAGGGTTAGTTGAAGGGGTAGTGTTTGGCAGAGGCCCACGGGCAGTGTTAGGGTTAGGGCTCATGTTAAGCCTAGGACTAGTGGTAGTGGTAGGGGTTGGCCGAGGACTAGGGGTAGGTGTCACGAAATGGCTCCGGGTAGTCATAGGACTCCGAACGGATGTAGGGCTGGATTAGGGTGTGGCTAATGGTGGGTCCAGGGTGATTTCGTAGGACACGGGTTAGTGCTCTGGCTATTGCTAGGGCAAGGTGTACCGGTTGGCGACGGGCAAGTGCTAGGCTTCGGACTAGAGTGAGCACTGGGCGTTGGTCTAGGGCCAGAGGTAGGGCTAGTGGGAGCAGTAGGCGTAGCGCTGGGGTAGGCAAAGGGCAAGGGGTGGGTGTCGGGGTAAACCTCGAAGTAGGCCTAGGACCAGGAGTGGGAGCTGTGGCTAGGGGTAGGGATGGGGGGGGCCTATGGGTAGGGGGAGCTGTAGTGACTGGGGTAGGGTAGGACCAGAGGTAGTGCTAGGCGTAGGCCTAGGGCGAGGGGTAGTGCTCGGGGTAACCTAACCCTAACCCTAACCCTAACCCTAACACTAACCCTAACCCTAACCCTAACTCTAACACCAACCCTAACCCTAACCCTAACCCTAACCCTAACCCTATACCTAACACCAACCCTAAACCTAACCCTAACCCTAACGCCAACCCTAACCCTAACCCTAACCCTAACCCTAACATTAACCCTAACACCAACCCTAACTTTAACCCTAACCCTAACCCTAACACCAACCCTAACCAAAACCCTAACCCTAACCCTAACACCAACCCTAACCCTAACCCCAACCCTAACCCTAACTCTAACACCAACCATAACCCTAATCCTAATCCTAACCCTAACCCTAACCCTAACACTATCCCTAACCCTAACCCTATACCTAACACCAACCCTAACCCTAACCCTAACCCTAACGCTAACCCTAACACCAACCCTAACCCTAACCCTAAACCTAACCCTAACCCTAACCCTAACCCAAACACCAACCCTAACCCTAACCCTAACCCTAATCCTAACCCTAACCCTAAACCTAACATCAACCCTAACCCTAACCCTAACCCTAACACCAACCCTAACCCTAACACCAACCCTAACCGTAACCCTAACCCTAACCCTAACATTAACCCTAACACCAAACCTAACCCTAACCCTAACCCTAACCCTAACACCAACCCTAACCCTAACCCTAACCCTAAACCCTAACCCTAACCCTAAACCTAACACCAACCCTAACCCTAACCCTAACCCTATGCCTAACACGAACCCTAACCCTAAACCTAACCCTAACCCTAACACCAACCATAACCCTAATCCTAATCCTAATCCTAACCCTAACCCTAATTCTATCCCTAACCCTAACCCTATACCTAACACCAACCCTAACCCTAACCCTAACCCTAAACCTAACCCTAACACCAACCCTAACCCTAACCCTAAACCTAACCCTAACCCTAACCCTAACCCAAACACCAACCCTAACCCTAACCCTAACCCTAACCCTAACACCAACCCAAACCCTAATCCTAACCCTAACCCTAACCCTAACAACAACCCTAACCCTAACCCTAACCCTAACACCAACCCTAACCCTAACCCTAACACTAACCCTAACCCTATGCCTAACACGAACCCTAACCCTAACCCTAACCCTAACCCTAACACCAACCCTAACCCTAACCCTAACCCTAACCCTAAACGTAACACCAACCCTAACCCTAACCCAAACCCTAACCCTAACACCAACCCTAACCCTAACCCTAACCCTAACCCTAACACCAACCCTAACCCTAACCCTAACCCTAACTCTAACCCTAACCGTAACACTAACACCAAGCCTAACCCTAACCCTAACCCTAAAACCAACCCTAACCCTAACCCTAACCCTAACCATAACACCAACCCTAACCCTAATACTAACCCTAACCCTAACACCAACCCTAACCCTAATCCTAACCCTAACCCTAAACCTAACATCAACCCTAACCCTAACCCTAACCCTAACCCTAACACCAACCCTAACCCTAACCCTAACCCTAACCCTAACCCTATGCCTAACACGAACCCTAACCCTAAACTTAACCATAACCCTAAAACCAACCCTAACCCTAACCCTAACCCTAACACCAACCCTAACCCTAATCCTAACCCTAACCCTAACCCTAACCCTAACACCAACCCTAACCGTAACCCTAACCCTAACGCTAACCCTAACCCTAACACCAACCCTAACCCTAACCCTAACCCTAACCCTAACCCTAAACGTAACACCAACCCTAACCCTAACCCAAACCCTAACCCTAACACCACCCCTAACCCTAACCCTAACCCTAACCCTAACACCAACCCTAACCCTAACCCTAACCCTAACTCTAACCCTAACCCTAACCCTAACACCAACCCTAACCGTAACCCTAACCCTAACCCTAACACCAACCCTAAACCTAACCCTAACCCTAACCCTAACCCTAACCCTAACCCTAACTCTAACACCAACCCTAACCCTAACCCTAACCCTAACCCTAACACCTACCCTAACCCTAATCCTAACCCTAACCCTAAAGCTAACATCAACCCTAACCCTAACCCTAACTCTAACCCTAACACCAACCCTAACCCTAACCCTAACCCTAACCCTATGCCTAACACGAAACCTAACCTAAAACCTAACCCTAACCCTAACACCAACCCTAACCCTAATCCTAATCCTAATTCTAACCCCAATTCTAACACTAACCCTAACCCTAACCCTAACCCTAACACCAACCCTAACCCTAACCCTAACCCTAAACCTAACCCTATACCTAACACCAACCCTAACCCTAACCCTAACCCTAACCCTAACACCAACCCTAACCCTAACCCTAACCCTAACACCAACCCTAACCCTAATCCTAACCCTAACCCTAACCCTAACCCTAACACCAACCCTAACCGTAACCCTAACCCTAACCCTAACATTAACCCTAACACCAAACCTAACCCTAACCCTAACCCTAACCCTAACACCAAACCTAACCCTAACCCTAACCCTAAACCCTAACCCTAACCCTAAACCTAACACCAACCCTAACCCTAACCCTAAACCTAACCCTATGCCTAACACGAACCCTAACCCTAAACCTAACCCTAACCCTAACACCAACCATAACCCTAATCCTAATCCTAACCCTAACCCTAACCCTAACACTATCCCTAACCCTAACCCTATACCTAACACCAACCCTAACCCTAACCCTAACCCTAACCCTAACACCAACCCTAACCCTAACCCTAAACCTAACCCTAACCCTAACCCTAACCCAAACACCAACCCTAACCCTAACCCTAACCCTAACCCTAACACCAACCCTAACCCTAATCCTAACCCTAACCCTAACCCTAACAACAACCCTAACCCTAACCCTAACCCTAACCCTAACCCTAACACCAACCCTAACCCTAACCCTAACACTAACCCTAACCCTATGCCTAACACGAACCCTAACCCTAACCCTAAACCTAACCCTAACACCAACCCTAACCCTAACCCTAACCCTAAACGTAACACCAACCCTAACCCTAACCCAAACCCTAACCCTAACACCAACCCTAACCCTAACCCTAACCCTAACCCTAACACCAACCCTAACCCTAACCCTAACCCTAACTCTAACCCTAACCCTAACACTAACACCAAGCCTAACCCTAACCCTAACCCTAAAACCAACCCTAACCCTAACCCTAACCCTAACCCTATGCCTAACACGAACCCTAACCCTAAACTTAACCATAACCCTAACACCAACCCTAACTCTAACCCTAACCCTAACACCAACCCTAACCCTAATCCTAACCCTAACCCTAACCCTAACCCTAACACCAACCCAACCGTAACCCTAACCCTAACCCTAACCCTAACCCTAACACCAACCCTAACCCTAACCCTAACCCTAAACGTAACACCAACCCTAACCCTAACCCAAACCCTAACCCTAACACCAACCCTAACCCTAACCCTAACCCTAACCCTAACACCAACCCTAACCCTAACCCTAACCCTAACTCTAACCCTAACCCTAACCCTAACACCAACCCTAACCGTAACCCTAACCCTAACCCTAACACCAACCCTAACCCTAACCCTAACCCTAACCCTAACCCTAACCCTAACTCTAACACCAACCCTAACCCTAACCCTAACCCTAACCCTAACACCTACCCTAACCCTAATCCTAACCCTAACCCTAAAGCTAACATCAACCCTAACCCTAACCCTAACCCTAACCCTAACACCAACCCTAACCCTAACCCTAACCCTAACCCTATGCCTAACACGAAACCTAACCTTAAACCTAACCCTAACCCTAACACCAACCCTAACCCTAATCCTAATCCTAACCCTAACCCCAATTCTAACACTAACCCTAACCCTAACCCTAACCCTAACACCAACCCTAACCCTAACCCTAACCCTAACCCTAACCCTATACCTAACACCAACCCTAACCCTAACCCTA
>NW_027669231.1:7500-10000 GCF_964194185.1 Rhinolophus hipposideros | reverse complement strand
CCTAACCTTAACCCTAACACCAACCCTAACCGTAACCCTAACCCTAACCCTAACATTAACCCTAACACCAAACCTAACCCTAACCCTAACCCTAACCCTAACACCAACCCTAACCCTAACCCTAACCCTAAACCCTAACCCTAACCCTAAACCTAACACCAACCCTAACCCTAACCCTAACCCTAACCCTATGCCTAACACGAACCCTAACCCTAAACCTAACCCTAACCCTAACACCAACCATAACCCTAATCCTAATCCTAACCCTAACCCTAACCCTAACACTATCCCTAACCCTAACCCTATACCTAACACCAACCCTAACCCTAACCCTAACCCTAACCCTAACCCTAATCCTAATCCTAACCCTAACCCTAACCCTAACACTATCCCTAACCCTAACCCTATACCTAACACCAACCCTAACCCTAACCCTAACCCTAACCCTAACCCTAACACCAACCATAACCCTAATCCTAATCCTAACCCTAACCCTAACCCTAACACTATCCCTAACCCTAACCCTATACCTAACACCAACCCTAACCCTAACCCTAACCCTAACCCTAACCCTAACACCAACCCTAACCCTAACCCTAAACCTAACCCTAACCCTAACCCAAACACCAACCCTAACCCTAACCCTAACCCTAATCCTAACCCTAACCCTAACCCTAACCCTAATTCTAACCCTAACAAGGGCAAAGTGTACTGGTCAGCGACCGGCAAGTTCTAGGCCTCGGACTAGAGGGAGCCATGGGCGTTGGTCTAGGGCCCGAGCTAGGGCTAGTGGGAGGGGTAGGCGTAGCGCTGGGGTAGGCATAGGACAAGGGGTGGGTGTCGAGGTAAACCTCGGAGTAGGCCTAGGGCCAGGAGTGGGAGCAGTGGTTAGGGGTAGGGATGGGGGTGGGCCTATAAGTAGGGGGAGCTGTAGTGCCAAAAGTAGGTGTAGGACCAGAGGTAGTGCTACGCGTAAGCCTAGGGCGAGGGGTAGTGCTCGGGGTAGGGTTAGGTGAAGGGCTAGTGTTTGGCAAAGGCCCACGGGCAGTGTTAGGGTTAGGGCTCATGTTAGGCCTAGGACTAGTGGTAGTGGTAGGGGATGGGCGAGGGCTAGGGGTAACTGTCACAGGAGGGCTCCGGGTAGTCCTAGGACTCCGAACGGATGTAGGGCTGGATTAGGGTGTGGTAAGGGTGGGTCCAGGGTGATTTCGTAGGACACGGCTTAGTGCTCTGGCTAAGGGTAGGTCAAGGTGTACTGGTCGGCGACAGGCAAGTGCTAGGCCTCGGACTAGATGAGCACAGGGCGATGGTCTAGGTCCAGAGCTAGGGCTAATGGGAGCGATAGGCGTAGCGCTGGGGTAGGGATAGGGCAAGGGGTGGGTGTCGGGGTAAACCTCAAAGTAGGCCTAGGGCCAGGAGTTGGAGATGTGGTTAGGGGTAGGAGTGGGGGTGGGCCTATGGGTAGAAGGAGCTGTAGGGCCAGTGGTAGTGGTATGACCAGAGACAGTGCTAGGCGTAGGCCTAGGGCGAGGGGTAGTGCTCGGGGTTGGGTTAGTTGAAGAGCTAGTGGTTGGCAGAGGCCCATGGGCAGTGTTAGGGTTAGGGCTCATGTTAAGCCTAGGACTAGTGGTAGTGGTAGGGGTTGGCCGAGGGCTACGGGTAGGTGTCACGGGAGGGCTCCGGGTAGTCCTAAGACTCAGAACAGGTGTAGGGCTGGATTAGGGTGTGGCTAATGGTGGGTCCAGGGTGATTTCGTAGGACAAGGGTTAGTGATCTGGCTATCGGTAGGGCAAGGTGTACTGGTCGGTGACGGGCAATTGCTAGGCTTCGGACTAGAGTGAGCACTGGGCGTTGGTCTAGGGCCCGAGGTAGGGCTAGTGGGAGCGGTAGGCGTAGCGCTGTGGTAGGCAAAGGGCAAGGGGTGTGTGTCGGGGTAAACCTCGGAGTAGGCCTAGGTCCAGGAGTGGGAGCTGTGGCTAGGGGTAGGGATGGGGGTGGTCCTATGGGTAGGGGGAGCTGTAGGGCCAGGGGTAGGGGTAGGACCAGAGGTAGTGCTAGGCGTAGGCCTAGGGCGAGGGGTAGTGCTCGGGGTAACCTAACGCTAACCCTAACCCTAACACTAACCCTAACCCTAACCCTAACACCAACCCTAAACCTAACCCTAACCCTAACCCTAACCCTAAACCTATACCTAATACCAACCCTAACCCTAACCCTAACCATAACCCTAACACCAACCCTAACCCTAACCCTAACCCTAACACCAACCCTAACCCTAATCCTAACCCTAAACGTAACCCTAACCCTAACCCTAACACCAACCCTAACCGTAACCCTAACCCTAACCCTAACCCTAACCCTAACCCTAACACCAACCCTAACCCTAACCCTAACCCTAACCCTAACCCTAAACGTAACACCAACCCTAACCCTAACCCAAACCCTAACCCTAACACCAACCCTAACCCTAACCCTAATCCTAACCCTAACACCAACCCTA
>NW_027669233.1:0-3000 GCF_964194185.1 Rhinolophus hipposideros | reverse complement strand
ACCAACCCTAACACTAATCCTAACCCTAACCCTAACCCTAACACCAACCCTAATCCTAACCCTAACCCTAACCTTAACACCAACCCTTACCCTAACCCTAACCCTAAACCCTAATCCTACCCTAACCCTAACCCTAACCCTAACCCTATGACTAACCCTAACCCTAACCCTAACCCTAACCCTAACCCTAACCCTAACACCAACCCTAACCCTAAACCTAACCCTAACCCTAACCCTAACACCAACCCTAAACCTAAACCTAACCCTAACCCTAACACCAACCCTAACTTTAACCCTAACCCTAACCCTATGCCTAACACGAACCCTAACCCTAAACCTAACCCTAACCCTAACACCAACCCTAACCCTCATCCTAACCCTAACTCTAACCCTAACCCTAACACTAACCCTAACCCTAACCCTAACCATAACACCAACCCTAACCCTAACCCTAACCCTAACCCTAAACCTATACCTAACACCAAACCTAACCCTAACCCTAACCCTAACCCTAACCCTAACCGTAACCCTAACCCTAACCCTAAACCTAAACCTAACACCAACCCTATCCCTAACCCTAACCCTAACTCTAACACCAACCCTAACCCTAACCCTAACACTGAACCCTAATCCTAACCCTAACCCTAACCCTAACCCTAACCCTAACAAGGGCAAGTTGTACTGGTCAGCGACGGGCAAGTTCTAGGCCTCGGACTAGAAGGAGCCATGGGCGTTGGTCTAGGGCCCGGGCTAGGGCTAGTGAGAGCGGTAGGCGTAGCGCTGGGGTAGGCATAGGGCAAGGGGTGGGTGTCGAGGTAAACCTCGGAGTAGACCTAGGGCCAGGAGTGGGAGCTGTGGCTAGTGGTAGGGTTGGGGGTGGGCCTATGGGTAGGAAGAGCTGTAGGGCCAGGGGTAGTGGTAGGACCATAGGTAGTGCTAGGCGTAGGCCTAGGGCGAGGGGTAGTGCTCGGGTAGGGTTAGTTGAAGGGCTAGTGTTTGGCAGAGGCCCACGGGAAGTGTTAGGGTTAGGGCTCATGTTAAGCCTAGGACTAGTGGTAGTGTAGGGGTTGGCCGAGGACTAGGGGTAGGTGTCACGAAATGGCTCCGGGTAGTCCTAGGACTCCGAACGGATGTAGGGCTGATTAGGGTGTGGCTAATGGTAGGTCCAGGGTGATTTCGTAGGACACGGGTTAGTGCTCTGGCTATAGGTAGCGCAAGGTGTACCGGTTGTCGACATGCAAGTGCTAGGCTTCGGACTAGAGTGAGCACTGGGCGTTGGTCTAGGGCCCGAGGTAGGGCTAGTGGGAGCGGTAGGCGTAGCGCTGGGGTAGGCAAAGGGCAAGGGGTGGGTGTCGGGGTAAACCTCGGAGTAGGCCTAGGACCAGGAGTGGGAGCTGTGGCTAGGTGTAGGGATGGGGGTGGGCCTATGGGTAGGGGGAGCTGTAGGGACAGGGGTAGGAGTAGGACCAGAGGTAGTGCTAGGCGTAGGCCTAGGGCGAGTGGTAGTGCTCGGGGTAACCTAACCCTAACCCTAACCCTAACCCTAACACTAACCCTAACCCTAACCCTAACCCTAACACCAACCCTAACCCTAACCCTAACCCTAACCCTATACCTAACACCAACCCTAACCCTAACCCTAACCCTAACCCTAACACCAACCCTAACCCTAACCCTAACCCTAACCCTAACCCTAACACCAACCCTAACCCTAACCCTAACCCTAACCCTAACACCAACCCTAACCCTAACCCTAACACCAACCCTAACCCTAACCCTAACCCTAACTCTAACCCTAACCCTAACCCTAACACCAACCCTAACCCTAACCCTAACCCTAACCCTAACACCAACCCTAAACCTAACCCTAACCCTAACTCTAACCCTAACCCTAACCCTAACACCAACCCTAACCCTAACCCTAACCCTAACCCTAACACCAACCCTAACCCTAACCCTAACCCTAACCCTAACCCTAACCCTATGCCTAACACCAACACTAACCCTAACCCTAACCCTAAACCTAACACCAACCCTAACCCTAATCCTAACCCTAACCCTAACCCTAACACTAACCCTAACCCTAACCCTAACCCTAACACCAACCCTAACCCTAACCCTAACCCTAACCCTAACCCTAACCCTATACCTAACACCAACCCTAACCCTAACCCTAACCCTAACCCTAACACCAACCCTAACACTAACCCTAACCCTAACCCTAACCCTAACACCAACCCTAACCCTAATCCTAACCCTAACCCTAACCCTAACCCTAACCCTAACCCTAACCCTAAACCTAACACCAACCCTAACCCTAACCCTAACCCTAACCATAACACCAAACCTAACCCTAACCCTAACCCTAAACCCTAATCCTAACCCTAACCCTAACCCTAACACTAACACTAACCCTAACCCTAACCCTAACCTCAACCCTAATCCTAACCCTAACCCTAATCCTAACCCTATACCTAACACCAACCCTAACCCTAACCCTAAGCCTAACCCTAACCCTAACACCAACCCTAACCCTAACCCTAAACCTAACACCAACCCTAACCCTAACCCTAACCTTAACACCAACCATTACCCTAACCCTAACCCTAAACCCTAATCCTAACCCTAACCCTAACCCTAACCCTAACCCTATGACTAACACGAACCCTAACCCTAAACCTAACCCTAACCCTAACACCAACCCTAACCCTAACCCTAACCCTAACCCTAAACCTATACCTAACACCAACCCTAACCCTAACCCTAACCCTAACCCTAACACCAACCCTAACCCTAACCCTAACCCTAACCCTAACCATAACCCTAACACCAACCCTAACCCTAACCCTAACCCTAACCCTAACACCAACCCTAACACTAATCCTAACCCTAACCCTAACCCTAACACCAACCCTAATCCTAACCCTAACCCTAACCTTAACACCAACCCTTACCCTAACCCTAACCCTAAACCCTAATCCTACCCTAACCCTAACCCTA
>NW_027669234.1:257500-260848 GCF_964194185.1 Rhinolophus hipposideros | reverse complement strand
TAACCCTAACCCTAACCCTAACACCAACCCTAACCTAATCCTAACCCTAAACCTAAGCCTAACCCTAAACATAACCCTAACACCAACCCTAACCCTAACCCTAACCATAACACCAACCCTAACCATAACCCTAACCCTAACCCTAACACCAACCCTAACCCTAACCCTAACCCTAACCCTATGCCTAACACGAAATCTAACCCTAACCCTAACCCTAACCCTAACACCAACCCTAACCCTGACCCTAAACCAAACCTAAACCTAACACCAACCCTAACCCTAACCCAAACCCTAACCCTAACACCAACCCTAACCCTAATCCTAACCCTAACCCGAACACCAATCCTAACCCTAACCCTAACCCTAACTCTAACCCTAACCCTAACCCTAACAGCAACCCTAACCCTAAACCTAACCCTAACCCTAACACAAACCCTAACCCTAATCCTAACCCTAACCCTAACCCTAACCCTAACCCTAACCCTAACACCAACCCTAACCCTAACCCTAACCCTAACACCAACCCTAACCCTTATCCTAACCCTAACCCTAACCCTAACACCAAACCTAACCCTAACCCTAACCCTAACCCTAACACCAACCCTAACCCTAACCCTAACCCTAACCCTAACCCTATGCCTAACACGAACCCTAACCCTAACACCAAACCTAACCCTAATCCTAACCCTAACCCTAACCCTAACCCTAACACTAACCCTAACCCGAACCCTAACCCTAACACCAACCCTAACCCTAACCCTAACCCTAAACCTAACCCTATACCTAACACCAACCCTAACCCTAACCCTAACCCTAACTCCAACCCTAACCCTAACCCTAACCCTAACACCAACCCTAACCCTAATCCTAACCCTAACCCTAACCCTAACCCTAAACCTAACACCAACCCTAACCCTAACCCTAACCCTAACCCTAACACCAACCCTAAACCTAACCCTAACCATAAACCCTAATCCTAACCCTAACACTAACCCTAACCCTAACCCTAACCCTAAACCCTAATCCTAACCCTAACCCTAACCCTAACCCTAACCCTAACCCTAACCCTAACAAGGGCAAGGTGTACTGGTCAGCGACGGGCAAGTTCTAGGCCTCGGACTAGAAGGAGCCATGGGCGTTGGTCTAGGGCCCGAGCTAGGGCTAGTGAGAGCGGTAGGCGTAGCCCTGGGGTAGGCATAGGGCAAGGGGTGGGTGTCGAGGTAAACCTCGGAGTAGGCCTTGGGCCAGGAGTGGGAGCTGTGGCTAGTGGTAGGGTTGGGGGTGGGCCTATGGGTAGGGGGAGCTGTATGGCCAGGGGTAGTGGTAGGACCAGAGGTAGTGCTAGGCGTAGGCCTAGGGCGAGGGGTAGTGTCGGGGTAGGGTTAGTTGAAGGGCTAGTGTTTGGCAGAGGCCCACGGGCAGTGTTAGGGTTAGGGCTCATGTTAAGCCTAGGACTAGTGGTAGTGGTAGGGGTTGGCCGAGGACTAGGGGTAGGTGTCACGAAATGGCTCCGGGTAGTCTAGGACTCCGAACGGATGTAGGGCTGGATTAGGGTGTGGCTAATGGTGGGTCCAGGGTGATTTCGTAGGACACTAGTTAGTGCTCTGGCTATCGGTAGGGCAAGGTGTACCGGTTGGCGACGGGCATGTGCTAGGCTTCGGACTAGAGTGAGCACTGGGCGTTGGTCTAGGGCCCGAGGTAGGGCTAGTGGGAGCGGTAGGCGTAGCGCTGGGGTAGGCCAAGGGCAAGGGGTGGGTGTCTGGGTAAACCTCGGAGTAGGCCTAGGTCCAGGAGTGGGAGCTGTGGCTAGGGGTAGGGATGGGGGTGGGTCTATGGGTAGGGGGAGCTGTAGGGACAGGGGTAGGGGTAGGACCAGAGGTAGTGCTAGGCGTAGGCCTAGGGCGAGGGGTAGTGCTCGGGGTAACCTAACCCTAACCCTAACCCTAACCCTAACACCAACACTAACCCTAACCCTAACCCTAACACCAACCCTAACCCTAATCCTAACTCTAACCCTATCCCTAACCCTAACACTCACCCTAACCCTAGCCCTAACCCTAACACCAACCCTAACCCTAACACTAACCCTAAACCTAACCCTATACCTAACACCAACCCTAACCCTAACCCTAACCCTAACCCTAACACCAACCCTAACCCTAACCTATCCCTAACCCTAACCCTAACACCAACCCTAACCCTAATCCTAACCCTAACCCTAACCCTAACCCTAACACCAACCCTAACCCTAACCCTAACCCTAACCCTAAACCTAACACCAACCCTAACCCTAAACCTAACCCTAACCATAACACCAAACCTAACCCTAACCCTAACCCTAAACCCTAATCCTAACCCTAACACTAACCCTAACCCTAACACTAACCCTAACCCTAAGCCTAACCCTAACCCCAACCGTAACCCTCACACTAACCCTAACCCTAACCCTATACCTAACACCAACCCTAACCCTAACCCTAACCCTAACCCTAACACCAACCCTAACCCTAACCCTAAACCTAACACCAACCCTAACCCTAATCCTAACCCTAACCCTAACCCTAAACCTAACACCAACCCTAACCGTAACCCTAACCCTAACCCTAACCCTAACCCTAAACCTAACACCAACCCTAACCCTAACCCTAACCCTAACACCAACACTAACCCTAACCCTAACCCTAACCCTAACACCAACCCTAACCCTAACCCTAACCCTAACACCAACCCTAACCCTAACCCTAAACCTAACCCTAACACCAACCCTAACCCTAACCCTAACCCTAACTCTAACCCTAACCCTAACCCTAACAGCAACCCTAACCCTAACCCTAACCCTAACCCTAACACCAACCCTAACCCTAACCCTAACCCTAACACTAACCCTATGCCTAACACCAACACTAACCCTAACCCTAACCCTAACACTAACACCAACCCTAACCCCTAATCCTAACACTAACCCTAACCCTAACCCTAACACTAACCCTAACCCTAACCCTAACCCTAACACCAACCCTAACCCTAACCCTAAACATAACCCTAACCCTATACCTGACACCAACCCTAACCCTAACCCTAACACTAACCCTAACCCTAACCCTAACACCAACCCTAACCCTAACCCCTAACCCCTAACCCTAACACCAACCCTAACCCTAACCCTAACCCTAACTCTAACCCTAACCCTAACCCTAACACCAACCCTAACCCTAACCCTAACCCTAACCCTAACACCAACCCTAACCCTAATCCTAACCCTAACCCTAACCCTAACACCAACCCTAACCCTAACCCTAACCCTAACCCTAACACCAACCCTAACCCTAACCCTAACCCTAACCCTAA
>NW_027669234.1:232500-252500 GCF_964194185.1 Rhinolophus hipposideros | reverse complement strand
GAACACCAATCCTAACCCTAACCCTAACCCTAACTCTAACCCTAACCCTAACCCTAACAGCAACCCTAACCCTAAACCTAACCCTAACCCTAACACCAACCCTAACCCTAATCCTAACCCTAACCCTAACCCTAACCCTAACCCTAACCCTAACCCTAACACCAACCCTAACCCTAACCCTAACCCTAACACCAACCCTAACCCTTATCCTAACCCTAACCCTAACCCTAACACCAACCCTAACCCTAACCCTAACCCTAACCCTAACACCAACCCTAACCCTAACTCTAACCCTAACCCTAACCCTATGCCTAACACGAACCCTAACCCTAACACCAACCCTAACCCTAATCCTAACCCTAACCCTAACCCTAACCCTAACACTAACCCTAACCCTAACCCTAACCCTAACACCAACCCTAACCCTAACCCTAACCCTAACCCTAACCCTAACCCTATACCTAACACCAACCCTAACCCTAACCCTAACCCTAACTCCAACCCTAACCCTAACCCTAACCCTAACACCAACCCTAACCCTAACCCTAACCCTAACCCTAAACCTAACACCAACCCTAACCCTAACCCTAACCCTAACCCTAACCCTAACACCAACCCTAAAACTAACCCTAACCCTAAACCCTAATCCTAACCCTAACCCTAACCCTAACCCTAACCCTAACCCTAAACCCTAATCCTAACCCTAACCCTAACCCTAACCCTAACCCTAACCCTAACCCTAACAAGGGCAAGGTGTACTGGTCAGCGACGGGCAAGTTCTAGGCCTTGGACTAGAAGGAGCCATGGGCGTTGGTCTAGGGCCCGAGCTAGGGCTAGTGAGAGCGGTAGGCGTAGCCCTGGGGTAGGCATAGGGCAAGGGGTGGGTGTCGAGGTAAACCTCGGAGTAGGCCTAGGGCCAGGAGTGGGAGCTGTGGCTAGTGGTAGGGTTGGGGGTGGGCCTATGGGTAGGGGGAGCTGTAGGGCCAGGGGTAGTGGTAGGACCAGAGGTAGTGCTAGGCGTAGGCCTAGGGCGAGGGGTAGTGCTCGGGGTAGGGTTAGTTGAAGGGCTAGTGTTTGGCAGAGGCCCACGGGCAGTGTTAGGGTTAGGGCTCATGTTAAGCCTAGGACTAGTGGTAGTGGTAGGGGTTGGCCGAGGACTAGGGGTAGGTGTCACGAAATGGCTCCGGGTAGTCCTAGGACCCCGAACGGATGTAGGGCTGGATTAGGGTGTGGCTAATGGTGGGTCCAGGGTGATTTCGTAGGACACTAGTTAGTGCTCTGGCTATCGGTAGGGCAAGGTGTACCGGTTGGCGACGGGCATGTGCTAGGCTTCGGACTAGAGTGAGCACTGGGCGTTGGTCTAGGGCCCGAGGTAGGGCTAGTGGGAGCGGTAGGCTTAGCGCTGGGGTAGGCCAAGGGCAAGTGGTGGGTGTCTGGGTAAACCTCGGAGTAGGCCTAGGTCCAGGAGTGGGAGCTGTGGCTAGGGGTAGGGATGGGGGTGGGTCTATGGGTAGGGGGAGCTGTAGGGACAGGGGTAGGGGTAGGACCAGAGGTAGTGCTAGGCGTAAGCCTAGGGCGAGGGGTAGTGCTCGGGGTAACCGAACCCTAACCCTAACCCTAACCCTAACACCAACACTAACCCTAACCCTAACCCTAACCCTAACACCAACCCTAACCCTAATCCTAACTCTAACCCTATCCCTAACACTAACACTAACCCTAACCCTAGCCCTAACCCTAACACCAACCCTAACCCTAACACTAACCCTAAACCTAACCCTATACCTAAC
This sequence comes from Rhinolophus hipposideros, assembly GCF_964194185.1. Classification (NCBI taxonomy): domain Eukaryota; kingdom Metazoa; phylum Chordata; class Mammalia; order Chiroptera; family Rhinolophidae; genus Rhinolophus; species Rhinolophus hipposideros. The sequence goes on along the minus strand of NW_027669234.1, from coordinate 250,710 downwards.
ACCAACCCTAACCCTAACCCTAACCCTAACCCTAACACCAACCCTAACCCTAACCCTATCCCTAACCCTAACCCTAACACCAACCCTAACCCTAATCCTAACCCTAACCCTAACCCTAACCCTAACCCTAACACCAACCCTAACCCTAACCCTAACCCTAACCCTAAACCTAACACCAACCCTAACCCTAAACCTAACCCTAACCATAACACCAAACCTAACCCTAACCCTAACCCTAAACCCTAATCCTAACCCTAACACTAACCCTAACCCTAACACTAACCCTAACCCTAACCCTAACCCTAACCCCAACCGTAACCCTCACACTAACCCTAACCCTAACCCTATACCTAACACCAACCCTAACCCTAACCCTAACCCTAACCCTAACACCAACCCTAACCCTAACCCTAAACCTAACACCAACCCTAACCCTAATCCTAACCCTAACCCTAACCCTAAACCTAACACCAACCCTAACCGTAACCCTAACCCTAACCCTAACCCTAACCCTAAACCTAACACCAACCCTAACCCTAACCCTAACACTAACCCTAACACCAAACCTAAACCTAACCCTAACCCTAAACCCTAATCCTAACCCTATCCCAACCCTAACCCTAACCCTAACCCTAACAAGGGCAAGGTGTAGTGGTCAGCGACGGGCAAGTTCTAGGCCTCGGACTAGAAGGAGCCATGTGCGTTGGTCTAGGGCCCGAGCTAGGGCTAGTGAGAGCGGTAGGCGTAGCGCTGGGGTAGGCATAGGGCAAGGGGTGGGTGTCGAGGTAAACCTCGGAGTAGGCCTAGGGCCAGGAGTGGGAGCTGTGGCTAGTGGTAGGGTTGGGGGTGGGCCTATGGGTAGGGGGAGCTGTAGGGCCAGGGGTAGTGGTAGGACTTGAGGTAGTGCTAGGCGTAGGCCTAGGGCGAGGGGTAGTGCTCGGGGTAACCTAACCGTAACCCTAACCCTAACCCTAACACCAACACTAACCCTAACCCTAACCCTAACCCTAACACCAACCCTAACCCTAATCCTAACCCTAACCCTTTCCCTAACCCTAACACTAACCCTAACCCTAACCCTAACACCAACCCTAACCTTAACACTAACCCTAACCCTAACCCTATACCTAACACCAACCCTAACCCTAACCCTAACCCTACCCTAACACCAACCCTAAACCTAACCCTATCCCTAACCCTAACCCTAACACCAACCCTAACCCTAATCCTAACCCTAACCCTAACCCTAACCCTAACCCTAACCCTAACACCAACCCTAACCCTAACCTAACCCTAACCCTAAACCTAACACCAACCCTAACCCTAACCCTAACCCTAACCATAACACCAAACCTAACCCTAACCCTAACCCTAAACCCTAATCCTAACCCTAACCTAACCCTAACCCTAACACTATCACCTAACCCTAACCCTAACCCTAACCCAACCATAACCCTAACCCTAACCTAACCCTATACCTAACACCAACCCTAACCCTAACCCTAACCCTAACCCTAACACTAACCCTAACCCTAACCCTAACCCTAACACCAACCCTAACCCTAACCCTAAACATAACCCTAACCCTATACCTGACACCAACCCTAACCCTAACCCTAACACTAACCCTAACCCTAACCCTAACACCAACCCTAACCCTAACCCTAACCCTAACCCTAACACCAACCCTAACCCTAACCCTAACCCTAACTCTAACCCTAACCCTAACCCTAACACCAACCCTAACCCTAACCCTAACCCTAACCCTAACACCAACCCTAACCCTAATCCTAACCCTAACCCTAACCCTAACACCAACCCTAACCCTAACCCTAACCCTAACCCTAACACCAACCCTAACCCTAACCCTAACCCTAACCCTAACCCTATGCCTAACACGAAATCTAACCCTAACCCTAACCCTAACCCTAACACCAACCCTAACCCTAACCCTAACCCAAACCTAAACCTAACAGTAACCCTAACCGTAACCCAAACCCTAACCCTAACACCAACCCTAACCCTAATCCTAACCCTAACCCTAACACCAACCCTAACCCTAACCCTAACCCTAACTCTAACCCTAACCCTAACCCTAACACCAACCCTAACCCTAAACCTAACCCTAACCCTAACACCAATCCTAAACCTAATCCTAACCCTAACCCTAACCCTAACCCTAACCCTAACCCTAACACCAACCCTAACACTAACCCTAACCCTAACACCAACCCTAACCCTTATCCTAACCCTAACCCTAACCCTAACACCACCCCTAACCCTAACCCTAACCCTAACCCTAACACCAACCCTAACCCTAACACTAACCCTAACCCTAACCCTATGCCTAACAAGAACCCTAACCCTAAACCTAACCCTAACCCTAACACCAACCCTAACCCTAATCCTAACCCTAACCCTAACCCTAACCCTAACACCAACCCTAACACTAACCCTAACCCTAACCCTAACCTTAACCCTATACCTAACACCAACCCTAACCCTAACGCTAACCCTAACCCTAACACCAACCCTAACACTAACCCTAAACCTAACCCTAACCCTAACATCAACCGTAACCCTAAACCTAACCCTAACCCTAACCCTACCCTAACCCTAACCCTAACCCTAACCCTAACCCTATGCCTAACACGAACCCCTAACCCTAACCCTAACCCTAACCCTAACCCTAACCCTAAACCTAACCCTAACCCTAACACCAACCCTAACCCTAATCCTAACCCTAAACCTAACCCTAACCCTAACACTAACCCTAACCCTAACCCTAACCCTAACACCAACCCTAACCCTAACCCTAACCCTAACCCTAACCCTATACCTAACACCAACCCTAACCCTAACCCTAATCTAACCCTAACTCCAACCCTAACCCTAACCCTAACCCTAACACCAACCCTAACCCTAACCCTAAACCTAACCCTAACCCTAACCCTAACCCTATACCTAACACCAACCCTAACCCTAACCCTAATCTAACCCTAACTCCAACCCTAACCCTAACCCTAACCCTAACACCAACCCTAACCCTAACCCTAAACCTAACCCTAACACTAACCCTAACCCTAACCCTAACACTAACACCAACCCTAACCCTAACACTAACCCTAACCCTAACCCTAACCCTAACCCTAAACCTAAACCTAACACCAACCTTAACCCTAACCCTAACCCTAACCCTAACACCAACCCTAACCCTAACCCTAACCCTAAACCTTAATCCTAACCCTAACCTTAACCCTAACCCTAACCCTAACCCTAACAAGGGCAAAATGTACTGGTCAGCGACGGGCAAGTTCTAGGCCTCGGACTAGAAGGAGCCATGGGCGTTGGTCTAGGGCCCGAGCTAGGGCTTGTGAGAGCCGTAGGCGTAGCGCTGGGGTAGGCATAGGGCAAGGGGTAGGTGTCGAGGTAAACCTCGGAGTAGGCCTAGAGCCAGGAGTGGGAGCTGTGGCTAGTGGTAGGGTTGGGGATGGGCCTATGGGTAGGGGGAGCTGTAGGGCCAGGGGTAGTGGTAGGACCAGAGGTAGTGCTAGGCGTAGGCCTAGGGCGAGGGGTAGTGCTCGGGGTAGGGTTAGTTGAAGGGCTAGTGTTTGGCAGAGGCCCACGGGCAGTGTTAGGGTTAGGGCTCATGTTAAGCCTAGGACTAGTGGTAGTGGTAGGGGTTGGCCGAGGACTAGGGGTAGGTGTCACGAAATGGCTCCGGGTAGTCCTAGGACTCCGAACGGATGTAGGGCTGATTAGGGTGTGGCTAATGGTGGGTCCAGGGTGATTTCGTAGGACACGGGTTAGTGCTCTGGCTATAGGTAGTGCAAGGTGTACCGGTTGGTCACGGGCAAGTGCTAGGCTTCGGACTAGAGTGAGCACTGGGCGTTGGTCTAGGGCCCGAGGTAGGGCTAGTGGGAGCGGTAGGCGTAGCGCTGGGGTAGGCAAAGGGCAAGGGGTGGGTGTCTGGGTAAACCTCGGAGTATGCCTAGGACCAGGAGTGGGAGCTGTGGCTAGGGGTAGAGATGGGGGTGGGCCTATGGGTAGGGGGAGCTGTAGGGACAGGGGTAGGGGTAGGACCAGAGGTAGTGCTAGGCGTAGGCCTAGGGCGAGGGGTAGTGCTCGGGGTAACCTAACCCTAACCCTAACCCTAACCCTAACACTAACCCTAACCCTAACCCTAACCCTAACACCAACCCTAACCCTAACCCTAACCCTAACCCTATACCTAACACCAACCCTAACCCTAACCCTAACCCTAACCCTAACACCAACCCTAACCCTAACCCTAACCCTAACCCTAACCCTAACACCAACCCTAAACCTAAACCTAACCCTAACCCTAACACCAACCCTAACCCTAATCCTAACCCTAACCCTAACCCTAACCCTAACACCAACCCTAACCCTAACCCTAACCCTAACCCTAACCCTAACCCTATGCCTAACACGAACCCTAACCCTAACCCTAACCCTAACACCAACCCTAACCCTAACCCTAACCCTAACCCTATGCCTAACACGAAATCTAACCCTAACCCTAACCCTAACCCTAACACCAACCCTAACCCTGACCCTAAACCAAACCTAAACCTAACACCAACCCTAACCCTAACCCAAACCCTAACCCTAACACCAACCCTAACTCTAATCCTAACACTAACCCGAACACCAATCCTAACCCTAACCCTAACCCTAACTCTAACCCTAACCCTAACCCTAACAGCAACCCTAACCCTAAACCTAACCCTAACCCTAACACCAACCCTAACCCTAATCCTAACCCTAACCCTAACCCTAACCCTAACCCTAACCCTAACCCTAACACCAACCCTAACCCTAACCCTAACCCTAACACCAACCCTAACCCTTATCCTAACCCTAACCCTAACCCTAACACCAACCCTAACCCTAACCCTAACCCTAACCCTAACACCAACCCTAACCCTAACTCTAACCCTAACCCTAACCCTATGCCTAACACGAACCCTAACCCTAACACCAACCCTAACCCTAATCCTAACCCTAACCCTAACCCTAACCCTAACACTAACCCTAACCCTAACCCTAACCCTAACACCAACCCTAACCCTAACCCTAACCCTAACCCTAACCCTAACCCTATACCTAACACCAACCCTAACCCTAACCCTAACCCTAACTCCAACCCTAACCCTAACCCTAACCCTAACACCAACCCTAACCCTAACCCTAACCCTAACCCTAAACCTAACACCAACCCTAACCCTAACCCTAACCCTAACCCTAACCCTAACACCAACCCTAAAACTAACCCTAACCCTAAACCCTAATCCTAACCCTAACCCTAACCCTAACCCTAACCCTAACCCTAAACCCTAATCCTAACCCTAACCCTAACCCTAACCCTAACCCTAACCCTAACCCTAACAAGGGCAAGGTGTACTGGTCAGCGACGGGCAAGTTCTAGGCCTTGGACTAGAAGGAGCCATGGGCGTTGGTCTAGGGCCCGAGCTAGGGCTAGTGAGAGCGGTAGGCGTAGCCCTGGGGTAGGCATAGGGCAAGGGGTGGGTGTCGAGGTAAACCTCGGAGTAGGCCTAGGGCCAGGAGTGGGAGCTGTGGCTAGTGGTAGGGTTGGGGGTGGGCCTATGGGTAGGGGGAGCTGTAGGGCCAGGGGTAGTGGTAGGACCAGAGGTAGTGCTAGGCGTAGGCCTAGGGCGAGGGGTAGTGCTCGGGGTAGGGTTAGTTGAAGGGCTAGTGTTTGGCAGAGGCCCACGGGCAGTGTTAGGGTTAGGGCTCATGTTAAGCCTAGGACTAGTGGTAGTGGTAGGGGTTGGCCGAGGACTAGGGGTAGGTGTCACGAAATGGCTCCGGGTAGTCCTAGGACCCCGAACGGATGTAGGGCTGGATTAGGGTGTGGCTAATGGTGGGTCCAGGGTGATTTCGTAGGACACTAGTTAGTGCTCTGGCTATCGGTAGGGCAAGGTGTACCGGTTGGCGACGGGCATGTGCTAGGCTTCGGACTAGAGTGAGCACTGGGCGTTGGTCTAGGGCCCGAGGTAGGGCTAGTGGGAGCGGTAGGCTTAGCGCTGGGGTAGGCCAAGGGCAAGTGGTGGGTGTCTGGGTAAACCTCGGAGTAGGCCTAGGTCCAGGAGTGGGAGCTGTGGCTAGGGGTAGGGATGGGGGTGGGTCTATGGGTAGGGGGAGCTGTAGGGACAGGGGTAGGGGTAGGACCAGAGGTAGTGCTAGGCGTAAGCCTAGGGCGAGGGGTAGTGCTCGGGGTAACCGAACCCTAACCCTAACCCTAACCCTAACACCAACACTAACCCTAACCCTAACCCTAACCCTAACACCAACCCTAACCCTAATCCTAACTCTAACCCTATCCCTAACACTAACACTAACCCTAACCCTAGCCCTAACCCTAACACCAACCCTAACCCTAACACTAACCCTAAACCTAACCCTATACCTAACACCAACCCTAACCCTAACCCTAACCCTAACCCTAACACCAACCCTAACCCTAACCCTATCCCTAACCCTAACCCTAACACCAACCCTAACCCTAATCCTAACCCTAACCCTAACCCTAACCCTAACCCTAACACCAACCCTAACCCTAACCCTAACCCTAACCCTAAACCTAACACCAACCCTAACCCTAAACCTAACCCTAACCATAACACCAAACCTAACCCTAACCCTAACCCTAAACCCTAATCCTAACCCTAACACTAACCCTAACCCTAACACTAACCCTAACCCTAACCCTAACCCTAACCCCAACCGTAACCCTCACACTAACCCTAACCCTAACCCTATACCTAACACCAACCCTAACCCTAACCCTAACCCTAACCCTAACACCAACCCTAACCCTAACCCTAAACCTAACACCAACCCTAACCCTAATCCTAACCCTAACCCTAACCCTAAACCTAACACCAACCCTAACCGTAACCCTAACCCTAACCCTAACCCTAACCCTAAACCTAACACCAACCCTAACCCTAACCCTAACACTAACCCTAACACCAAACCTAAACCTAACCCTAACCCTAAACCCTAATCCTAACCCTATCCCAACCCTAACCCTAACCCTAACCCTAACAAGGGCAAGGTGTAGTGGTCAGCGACGGGCAAGTTCTAGGCCTCGGACTAGAAGGAGCCATGTGCGTTGGTCTAGGGCCCGAGCTAGGGCTAGTGAGAGCGGTAGGCGTAGCGCTGGGGTAGGCATAGGGCAAGGGGTGGGTGTCGAGGTAAACCTCGGAGTAGGCCTAGGGCCAGGAGTGGGAGCTGTGGCTAGTGGTAGGGTTGGGGGTGGGCCTATGGGTAGGGGGAGCTGTAGGGCCAGGGGTAGTGGTAGGACTTGAGGTAGTGCTAGGCGTAGGCCTAGGGCGAGGGGTAGTGCTCGGGGTAACCTAACCGTAACCCTAACCCTAACCCTAACACCAACACTAACCCTAACCCTAACCCTAACCCTAACACCAACCCTAACCCTAATCCTAACCCTAACCCTTTCCCTAACCCTAACACTAACCCTAACCCTAACCCTAACACCAACCCTAACCTTAACACTAACCCTAACCCTAACCCTATACCTAACACCAACCCTAACCCTAACCCTAACCCTACCCTAACACCAACCCTAAACCTAACCCTATCCCTAACCCTAACCCTAACACCAACCCTAACCCTAATCCTAACCCTAACCCTAACCCTAACCCTAACCCTAACACCAACCCTAACCCTAACCCTAACCCTAACCCTAAACCTAACACCAACCCTAACCCTAACCCTAACCCTAACCATAACACCAAACCTAACCCTAACCCTAACCCTAAACCCTAATCCTAACCCTAAGCCTAACCCTAACCCTAACACTAACCCTAACCCTAACCCTAACCCTAACCCCAACCATAACCCTAACCCTAACCCTAACCCTAACCCTATACCTAACACCAACCCTAACCCTAACCCTAACCCTAACCCTAACACCAAACCTAACCCTAACCCTAAACCTAACACCAACCCTAACCCTAATCCTAACCCTAACCCTAACCCTAAACCTAACACCAACCATAACCGTAACCCTAACCCTAACCCTAACGCTAACCCTAAACCTAACACCAACCCTAACCCTAACCCTAACCCTAACACCAACCCTAACCCTAACCCTAACCCTAAACCCTAATCCTAACCCTAACCCTAACCCTAACCCTAACCCTAACCCTAACCCTAACAAGGGCAAGGTGTAGTGGTCAGCGACGGGCAAGTTCTAGGCCTCGGACTAGAAGGAGCCATGTGCGTTGGTCTAGGGCCCGAGCTAGGGCTAGTAAGAGCGGTAGGCGTAGCGCTGGGGGAGGCATAGGGCAAGGGGTGGGTGTCGAGGTAAACCTCGGAGTAGGCCTAGGGCCAGCAGTGGGAGCTGTGGCTAGTGGTAGGGTTGGGGGTGGGCCTATGGGTAGGGGGAGCTGTAGGGCCAGGGGTAGTGGTAGGACCCGAGGTAGTGCTAGGCGTAGGCCTAGGGCGAGAAGTAGTGCTCGGTGTAGGGTTAGTTGAAGGGCTAGTGTTTGGCAGAGGCCCACGGGCAGTGTTAGGGTTAGGGCTCATTTTAGGCCTAGGACTAGTGGTAGTGGTAGGGGATAGCCGAGGGCTAGGCGTAACTGTCACAAGAGGGCTCCGGGTAGTCCTAGGACTCCGAAAGGATGTAGGGCTGGATTAGGGTGTGGCTAATGGTGGGTCCAGGGGGATTTCGTAGGACACGGGTTAGTGCTCTGGCTATCGGTAGGGCAAGGTGTACCGGTTGGCGACGGGCAAGTGCTAGGCTCGGACTAGAGTGAGCACTGGGCGTTGGTCTAGGGCCCGAGGTAGGGCTAGTGGGAGCAGTAGGCGTAGCGCTGGGGTAGGCAAAGGGCAAGGTGTGGGTGTCGGGGTAAACCTCGGAGTAGGCCTAGGACCAGGAGTGGGAGCTGTGGCTAGGGGTAGGGATGGGGGTGGGCCTATGGGTAGGGGGAGCTGTAGGGACAGGGGTAGGGGTGGGACCAGAGGTAGTGCTAGGCGTAGGCCTAGGGCGAGGGGTAGTGCTCGGGGTAACCTAACACTAACCCTAACCCTATTACTAACCCTAACCCAAACCCTAACCCTAACACCAACCCTAACCCTAACCCTAATGCTAACCCTAACCCTATACCTAACACCAACCCTAACCCTAACCCTAACCCTAACCCTAAAACCAACCCTAACCCTAACCCTAACCATAACCCTATACCTAACACCAACCCTAACCCTAACCCTAACCCTAACCCTATCACCAACACTAACCCTAACCCTAACCCTATACCTAACACCAACCCTAACCCTAACCCTAACCCTAACCCTAACACCAACCCTAACCCTAACCCTAAACCCTAACCCTAACCCTAACCCTAACCCTAACCCTAACAAGGGCTATGTGTACTGGTCAGCGACGGGCAAGTTCTAGGCCTCGGACGAGAGGGAGCCATGGGCGTTGGTCTAGGGCCCGAGCTATGGCTAGTGGAAACGGTAGGCGTAGCGCTGGGGTAGGCATAGGGCAAGGGGTGGGTGTCGAGGTAAACCTCGGTGTAGGCCTAGGGCCAGCAGTGGGAGCTGTGGCTAGGGGTAGGGGTGGGGGTGGACCTATGGGTAGGGGGAGCTGTAGGGCCAGGGGTAGTGGTAGGACCAGGGGTAGTGCTAGGCGTAGGCCTAGGGCGAGGGGTAGTGCTCGGGGTAACCTAACCCTAACCCTAACCCTAACCCTAACACTAACCCTAACCCTAACCCTACCCTAACACCAACCCTAACCCTAACCCTAACCCTAACCCTATACCTAACACCAACCCTAACCCTAACCCTAACTCTAACCCTAACACCAACCCTCACCCTAACCCTAACCCTAACCCTAACCCTATACCTAACACCAACCCTAACCCTAACCCTAAACCTAACCCTAACACCAACCCTAACCCTAACCCTAACCCTAACCCTAACCCTAACCCTAACCCTAACACCAACCCTAAACCTCAACCTAACCCTAACCCTAACACCAACCCTAACCCTAATCCTAACCATAACCCTAACCCTAACACCAACCCTAACACCAACCCTAACCCTAACCCTAACACCAACCCTAACCCTAACCCTAACCCTAACCCTAACCCTATGCCTAACACGAACCCTAACCCTAACCCTAACCCTAACACCAACCCTAACCCTAACCCTAACCCTAAACCTAAACCTAACACCAAACCTAACCCTAACCCAAACACTAACCCTAACACCAACCCTAACCCTAACCCTAACCCTAACCCTAACACCAACCCTAACCCTAACCCTAACCCTAACACTAACCCTAACCCTAACCCTAACACCAACCCTAACCCTAAACCTAACCCTAACCCTAACACCAACCCTAACCCTAACCCTAACCCTAACTCTAACCCCAACCCTAACCCTAACACCAACCCTAACCCTAACCCTAACCCTAACCCTAACACCAGCCCTAACCCTAACTCTAATTCTAACCCTAACCCTATGCCTAACACCAACACTAACCCTAACCCTAACCCTAACACCAACCCTAACCCTAATACTAACCCTAACACTAACCCTAACCCTAACACTAACCCTAACCCTAACCCTAACACCAACTTTAACCCTAACCCTAACCCTATACCTAACACCAACCCTAACCCTAACCCTAACCCTAACACCAACACTAACCCTAAACCTAACCCTAACCCTAACACCAACCCTAACCCTAACCCTAACCCTAACACTAACCCTAACCCTAACTTTAACACCAACCCTAACCCTAACCCTAACCCTAACCCTAACACCAACCCTAATCCTAACCCTAACCCTAACTCTAACCCTAACCCTAACCCTAACACCAACCCTAACCCTAACCCTAACCCTAACCCTAACACCAACCCTAACCCTAACCCTAACCCTAACACTAACCCTATGCCTAACACCAACACTAACCCTAACCCTAACCCTAACCCTAACACCAACCCTAACCCTAATCCTAACCCTAACCCTAACCCTAACCCTAACACTAATCCTAACCCTAACTCTAACCCTAACACCAACTCTAAACCTAACCCTAAACATAACCCTAACCCTATACCTAACACCAACCCTAACCCTAACCCTAACACTAACCCTAACCCTAACCCTAACACCAACCCTAACCCTAACCCTAACCCTAAACCTAACACCAACCCTAACCGTAACCCTAACCCTAACTCTAACCCTAACCCTAACCCTAACACCAACCCTAACCCTAACCCTAACCCTAACACCAACCCTAACCCTAATCCTAACCCTAACCCTAACCCTAACCCTAAATATAACCCTAACACCAACCCTAACCCTAACCCTAACCCTAAACCTAAACCTAACACCAACCCTAACCCTAACCCAAACCCTAACCCTAACACCAACCCTAACCCTAACCCTAACCCTAACCCTAACACCAACCCTAACCGTAACCCTAACCCTAACTCTAACCCTAACCCTAACCCTAACACCAACCCTAACCCTAACTCTAACCCTAACACCAATTCTAACCCTAATCCTAACCCTAACCCTAACCCTAAACATAACCCAAACACCAACCCTAACCCTAACCCTAACCCTAAACCTAAACCTAACACCAACCCTAACCCTAACCCAAACCCTAACCCTAACACCAACCCTAACCCTAACCCTAACCCTAATCCTAACCCTAACACCAACCCTAACCCTAACCCTAACCCTAACTCTAACCCTAACCCTAACCCTAACACCAACCCTAACCCTAACCCTAACCCTAACACAAATCCTAACCCTAATCCTAACCCTAACCCTAACCCTAACCCTAACCCTAACAGTAACCCTAACACCAACCCTAACCCTAACCCTAACCCTAACACCAACCCTAACCCTAATCCTAACCCTAACCCTAACCCTAACACCAACCCTAACCCTAACCCTAACCCTAACCCTAACACCAACCCTAACCCTAACCCTAACCCTAACCCTAACACCAGCCCTAACCCTAACCCTAATTCTAACCCTAACCCTATGCCTAACACCAACACTAACCCTAACCCTAACCCTAACATCAACCCTAACCCTAATACTAACCCTAACACTAACCCTAACCCTAACACTAACCCTAACCCTAACCCTAACACCAACTTTAACCCTAACCCTAACCCAAACCCTAACCCTATACCTAACACCAACCCTAACCCTAACCCTAACCCTAACACCAACACTAACCCTAAACCTAACCCTAACCCTAACACCAACCCTAACCCTAACCCTAAACCTAACACTAACCCTAACCCTAACTTTAACACCAACCCTAACCCTAACCCTAACCCTAACCCTAACACCAACCCTAATCCTAACCCTAACCCTAACTCTAACCCTAACCCTAACCCTAACACCAACCCTAACCCTAACCCTAACCCTAACCCTAACACCAACCCTAACCCTAACCCTAACCCTAACACTAACCCTATGCCTAACACCAACACTAACCCTAACCCTAACCCTAACCCTAACACCAACCCTAACCCTAATCCTAACCCTAACCCTAACCCTAACCCTAACACTAACCCTAACCCTAACTCTAACCCTAACACCAACTCTAAACCTAACCCTAAACATAACCCTAACCCTATACCTAACACCAACCCTAACCCTAACCCTAACACTAACCCTAACCCTAACCCTAACACCAACCCTAACCCTAACCCTAACCCTAAACCTAACACCAACCCTAACCGTAACCCTAACCCTAACTCTAACCCTAACCCTAACCCTAACACCAACCCTAACCCTAACCCTAACCCTAACACCAACCCTAACCCTAATCCTAACCCTAACCCTAACCCTAACCCTAAATATAACCCTAACACCAACCCTAACCCTAACCCTAACCCTAAACCTAAACCTAACACCAACCCTAACCCTAACCCAAACCCTAACCCTAACACCAACCCTAACCCTAACCCTAACCCTAACACCAACCCTAACCGTAACCCTAACCCTAACTCTAACCCTAACCCTAACCCTAACACCAACCCTAACCCTAACTCTAACCCTAACACCAATTCTAACCCTAATCCTAACCCTAACCCTAACCCTAAACATAACCCAAACACCAACCCTAACCCTAACCCTAACCCTAAACCTAAACCTAACACCAACCCTAACCCTAACCCAAACCCTAACCCTAACACCAACCCTAACCCTAACCCTAACCCTAATCCTAACCCTAACACCAACCCTAACCCTAACCCTAACCCTAACTCTAACCCTAACCCTAACCCTAACACCAACCCTAACCCTAACCCTAACCCTAACACAAATCCTAACCCTAATCCTAACCCTAACCCTAACCCTAACCCTAACCCTAACAGTAACCCTAACACCAACCCTAACCCTAACCCTAACCCTAACACCAACCCTAACCCTAATCCTAACCCTAACCCTAACCCTAACACCAACCCTAACCCTAACCCTAACCCTAACCCTAACACCAACCCTAACCCTAACCCTAACCCTAACCCTAACCCTATGCCTAACACCAACCCTAACCCTAATCCTAACCCTAACCCTAACCCTAACCCTAACCCTTACCCTAACCCTAACCCTAACCCTAACACCAACCCTAACCCTAACCCTAACCCTAACCCTAACCCTATACCTAACACCAACCCTAACCCTAACCCTAACCCTAACCCTAACCGTAACCCTAACCCTAACCCTAAACCTAAACCTAACACCAACCCTAACCCTAACCCTAACCCTAACCCTAACACCAACCCTAACCCTAACCCTAACCCTAAACCCTAATCCTAACCCTAACCTTAACCCTAACCCTAACCCTAACCCTAACAAGGGCAAGGTGTACTGGTCAGCGACGGGCAAGTTCTAGGCCTCGGACTAGAAGGAGCCATGGGCGTTGGTCTAGGGCCCGAGCTAGGGCTAGTGAGAGCGGTAGACGTAGCGCTGGGGTAGGCATAGGACAAGGGGTAGGTGTCGAGGTAAATCTCGGAGTAGGCCTAGGGCCAGGAGTGGGAGCTGTGGCTAGTGGTAGGGTTGGGGATGGGCCTATTGGTAGGGGGAGCTGTAGGGCCAGGGGTAGTGGTAGGACCAGAGGTAGTGCTAGGCGTAGGCCTAGGGCGAGGGGTAGTGCTCGGGGTAGGGTTAGTTGAAGGGCTAGTGTTTGGCAGAGGCCCACGGGCAGTGTTAGGGTTAGGGCTCATGTTAAGCCTAGGACTAGTGGTAGTGGTAGGGGTTGGCCGAGGACTAGGGGTAGGTGTCACGAAATGGCTCCGGGTAGTCCTAGGACTCCGAACGGATGTAGGGCTGATTAGGGTGTGGCTAATGGTGGGTCCAGGGTGATTTCGTAGGACACGGGTTAGTGCTCTGGCTATAGGAAGGGCAAGGTGTACCGGTTGGCGACGGGCAAGTGCTAGGCTTCGGACTAGAGTGAGCACTGGGCGTTGGTCTAGGGCCCGAGGTAGGGATAGTGGGAGCGGTAGGCGTAGCGCTGGGGTAGGCAAAGGGCAAGGGGTGGGTGTCGGGGTAAACCTCGGAGTAGGCCTAGGACCAGGAGTGGGAGCTGTGGCTAGGGGTAGAGATGGGGGTGGGCCTATGGGTAGGGGGAGCTGTAGGGACAGGGGTAGGGGTAGGACCAGAGGTAGTGCTAGGCGTAGGCCTAGGGCGAGGGGTAGTGCTCGGGGTAACCTAACCCTAACCCTAACCCTAACCCTAACACTAACCCTAACCCTAACCCTAACCCTAACACAAACCCTAACCCTAACCCTAACCCTAACACTATACCTAACACCAACCCTAACCCTAACCCTAACCCTAACCCTAACACCAACCCTAACCCTAACCCTAACCCTAACCCTAACCCTATGCCTAACACGAACCCTAACCCTAACCCTAACCCTAACACCAACCCTAAACCTAACCCTAACCCTAACCCTAAACTTAACACCAACCCTAACCCTAACCCAAACACTAACCCTAACACCAACCCTAACCCTAACCCTAACCCTAACACCAACCCTAACCCTAACCCTAACCCTAACCCTAACTCTAACCCTAACCCTAACCCTAACACCAACCCTAACCCTAACCCTAACCCTAACCCTAACCCTAATTCTAACCCTAACCCTAACCCTAACACCAACCCTAACCCTAACCCTAACCCTAACCCTAACCCTATGCCTAACACCAACACTAACCCTAACCCTAACCCTAACCCTAACACCAACACTAACCCTAATCCTAACCCTAAACCTAACCCTAACCCTAAAACTAACCCTAACCCTAACCCTAACCCTAACACCAACCCTAACCCTAACCCTAACCCTAACCCTAACCCTATACCTAACACCAACCCTAACCCTAACCCTAACCCTAAGCCTAACACCAACCCTAACACTAACCCTAAACCTAACCCTAACCCTAACACCAACCGTAACCCTAACCCTAACCCTAACCCTAACCCTACCCTAACCCTAACCCTAACCCAACCCTAACCCTAACCCTAACCCTAACCCTAACCCTAACCCTAACCCCTAACCCTAACCCTAATCCTAACCCTAACCCTAACCCTAACCCTAACACCAACCCTAACCCTAATCCTAACCCTAAACCTAACCCTAACCCTAATCCTAACCCTAACCCTAACCCTAACCCTAACACCAACCCTAACCCTAACCCTAACCCTAACCCTAACCCTATACCTAACACCAACCCTAACCCTAACCCTAATCTAACCCTAACTCCAACCCTAACCCTAACCCAAACCCTAACACCAACCCTAACACTAACCCTAACCCTAACCCTAACACTAACCCTAACCCTAACCCTAACTCTAACCCTAACCCTAACCCTAACACCAACCCTAACCCTGACCCTAACCCTAACACCAACCCTAACCCTAACCCTAACCCTAACCCTAACCCTATGCCTAACACCAAAACTAACCCTAACCCTAACCCTAACACCAACCCTAACCCTAATCATAACCCTAACCCTAAACCTAACCCTAAAACTAACCCTAACCCTAACCCTAACCCTAACACCAACCCTAACCCTAACCCTACGCCTAACCCTGACCCAATACCTAACACCAACCCTAACCCTAACCCTAACCCTAACCCTAACACCAACCCTAACACTAACCCTAAACCTAACCCTAACCCTAACACCAACCCTAACCCTAACCCTAATTCTAACCCTAACCCTACCCTAACCCTAACCCTAACCCTAACCCTAACCCTAACCCTAACCCTAACCCTAACCCTAACCCCTAACCACTAACCCTAACCCTAACCCTAACCCTAACCCTAACCCTAACCCTAACCCTAACACCAACCCTAATCCTAACCCTAACCCTAACCCTAACCCTAACACTAACCCTAACCCTAACCCTAACCCTAACACCAACCCTAACAATAACCCTAACCCTAACCCTAACCCTAACCCTAACCCTAACCCTAACCCTAACACAAATCCTAACCCTAATCCTAACCCTAACCCTAACCCTAACCCTAACCCTAACCCTAACCCTAACACCAACCCTAACCCTTACCCTAACCCTAACCCTAACACCAACCTTAACCCTAACCCTAACCCTAACCCTAACCCTATGCCTAACCCTAATCCTAACCCTAAACCTAACCCTAACCCTAACACTAACCCTATCCCTAACCCTAACCCTAACACCAACCCTAACCCTAACCCTAACCCTAACCCTAACCCTAACCCTAACCCTATACCTAACACCAACCCTAACCCTAACCCTAACCCTAACCCTAACCGTAACCCTAACCCTAACCCTAAACCTAAACCTAACACCAACCCTAACCCTAACCCTAACCCTATCCCTAACACCAACCCTAACCCTAACCCTAACCCTAAACCCTAATCCTAACCCTAACCTTAACCCTAACCCTAACCCTAACCTTAACAAGGGCAAGGTGTACTGGTCAGCGACGGGCAAGTTCTAGGCCTCGGACTAGAAGGAGCCATGGGCGTTGGTCTAGGGCCCGAGCTAGGGCTAGTGAGAGCGGTAGGCGTAGCGCTGGGGTAGGCATAGGGCAAGGGGTAGGTGTCGAGGTAAACCTCGGAGTAGGCCTAGTGCCAGGAGTGGGAGCTGTGGCTAGTGGTAGGGTTGGGGATGGGCCTATGGGTAGGGGGAGCTGTAGGGCCAGGGGTAGTGGTAGGACCAGAGGTAGTGCTAGGCGTAGGCCTAGGGCGAGGGGTAGTGCTCGGGGTAGGGTTAGTTGAAGGGCTAGTGTTTGGCAGAGGCCCACGGGCAGTGTTAGGGTTAGGGCTCATGTTAAGCCTAGGACTAGTGGTAGTGGTAGGGGTTGGCCGAGGACTAGGGGTAGGTGTCATGAAATGGCCCCGGGTAGTCCTAGGACTCCGAACGGATGTAGGGCTGATTAGGGTGTGGCTAATGGTGGTTCCAGGGTGATTTCGTAGGACACGGGTTAGTGCTCTGGCTATAGGTAGGGCAAGGTGTACCGGTTGGCGACGGGCAAGTGCTAGGCTTCGGACTAGAGTGAGCACTGGGCGTTGGTCTAGGGCCCGAGGTAGGGCTAGTGGGAGCGGTAGGCGTAGCGCTGGGGTAGGCAAAGGGCAACGGTGGGTGTCGGGGTAAACCTCGGAGTAGGCCTAGGACCAGAGGTGGGAGCTGTGGCTAGGGGTAGAGATGGGGGTGGGCCTATGGGTAGGGGGAGCTGTAGGGACAGGGGTAGGGGTAGGACCAGAGGTAGTGCTAGGCGTAGGCCTAGGGCGAGGGGTAGTGCTCGGGGTAACCTAACCCTAACTCTAACCCTAACCCTAACAATAACCCTAACCCTAACCCTAACCCTAACACCAACCCTAACCCTAACCCTAACCCTATACCTAACACCAATCCTAACTTTAACCCTAACCCTAACCCTAACACCAACCCTAACCCTAACCCTAACCCTAACCCTAGCCCTAACACCAACCCTAAACCTAAACCTAACCCTAACCCTAACACCAACCCTAACCCTAATCCTAACCCTAACCCTAACCCTAACACCAATCCTAACCCTAACCCTAACACCAACCCTAACCCGAACCCTAACCCTAACCCTAAACCTAACCCTATGCCTAACACGAACCCTAACCCTAACCCTAACCCTA
>NW_027669234.1:217500-227500 GCF_964194185.1 Rhinolophus hipposideros | reverse complement strand
CAGAGGCCCACGGGCAGTGTTAGGGTTAGGGCTCATGTTAAGCCTAGGACTAGTGGTAGTGGTAGGGGTTGGCCGAGGACTAGGGGTAGGTGTCATGAAATGGCCCCGGGTAGTCCTAGGACTCCGAACGGATGTAGGGCTGATTAGGGTGTGGCTAATGGTGGTTCCAGGGTGATTTCGTAGGACACGGGTTAGTGCTCTGGCTATAGGTAGGGCAAGGTGTACCGGTTGGCGACGGGCAAGTGCTAGGCTTCGGACTAGAGTGAGCACTGGGCGTTGGTCTAGGGCCCGAGGTAGGGCTAGTGGGAGCGGTAGGCGTAGCGCTGGGGTAGGCAAAGGGCAACGGTGGGTGTCGGGGTAAACCTCGGAGTAGGCCTAGGACCAGAGGTGGGAGCTGTGGCTAGGGGTAGAGATGGGGGTGGGCCTATGGGTAGGGGGAGCTGTAGGGACAGGGGTAGGGGTAGGACCAGAGGTAGTGCTAGGCGTAGGCCTAGGGCGAGGGGTAGTGCTCGGGGTAACCTAACCCTAACTCTAACCCTAACCCTAACAATAACCCTAACCCTAACCCTAACCCTAACACCAACCCTAACCCTAACCCTAACCCTATACCTAACACCAATCCTAACTTTAACCCTAACCCTAACCCTAACACCAACCCTAACCCTAACCCTAACCCTAACCCTAGCCCTAACACCAACCCTAAACCTAAACCTAACCCTAACCCTAACACCAACCCTAACCCTAATCCTAACCCTAACCCTAACCCTAACACCAATCCTAACCCTAACCCTAACACCAACCCTAACCCGAACCCTAACCCTAACCCTAAACCTAACCCTATGCCTAACACGAACACTAACCCTAACCCTAACCCTAACACCAACCCTAACCCTAACCCTAACCCTAACCCTAAACCTAACACCAACCCTAACCCTAACCCAAACACTAACCCTAACACCAACCCTAACCCTAACCCTAACTCTAACCCTAACACCAACCCTAACCCTAACCCTAACCCTAACCCTAACCCTAACACCAACCCTAAACCTAAACCTAACCCTAACCCTAACACCAACCCTAACCCTAATCCTAACCCTAACCCTAACCCTAACACCAATCCTAACCCTAACCCTAACCCTAACCCTAACACCAACCCTAACCCTAACCCTAACCCTAACCCTAACCCTATGCCTAACACGAACCCTAACCCTAACCCTAACCCTAACACCAACCCTAACCCTAACCCTAACCCTAACCCTAAACCTAACACCAACCCTAACCCTAACCCAAACACTAACCCTAACACCAACCCTAACCCTAACCCTAACCCTAACCCTAACACCAACCCTAACCCTAACCCTAACCCAAACTCTAACCCTAACCCTAACCCTAACACCAACCCTAACCCTAACCCTAACCCTAACCCTAACCCTAACTCTAACCCTAACCCTAACCCTAACACCAACCCTAACCCTAACCCTATCCCTAACCCTAACACCAACCCTAACCCTAACCCTAACCCTAACCCTAACCCTATGCCTAACACCAAAACTAACCCTAACCCTAACCCTAACACCAACCCTAACCCTAATCATAACCCTAACCCTAACCCTAACCCTAAAACTAACCCTAACCCTAACCCTAACCCTAACCCTAACACCAACCCTAACCCTAACCCTACCCCTAACCCTAACCCAATACCTAACACCAACCCTAACCCTAACCCTAACCCTAACCCTAACACCAACCCTAACACTAACCCTAAACCTAACCCTAACCCTAACACCAACCCTAACCCTAACCCTAATTCTAACCCTAACCCTACCCTAACCCTAACCCTAACCCTAACCCTAACCCTAACCCTAACCCTAACCCTAAAACTAACCCTAACCCTAACCCTAACCCTAACACCAACCCTAACCCTAACCCTACCCCTAACCCTAACCCAATACCTAACACCAACCCTAACCCTAACCCTAACCCTAACCCTAACACCAACCCTAACACTAACCCTAAACCTAACCCTAACCCTAACACCAACCCTAACCCTAACCCTAACCCTAACCCTAACTCCAACCCTAACCCTAACCCTAACCCTAACACCAACCCTAACCCTAACCCTAACCCTAACCCTAACCCTAACACTAACCCTAACCCTAACCCTAACCCTAACACCAACCCTAACCCTAACCCTAACCCTAACCCTAATTCTATACCTAACACCAACCCTAACCCTAACCCTAACCCTAACCCTAACCCTAACCGTAACCCTAACCCTAACCCTAAACCTAAACCTAACACCAACCCTAACCCTAACCCTAACCCTAACCCTAACACCAACCCTAACCCTAACCCTAACCCTAAACCCTAATCCTAACCCTAACCTTAACCCTAACCCTAACCCTAACCCTAACAAGGGCAAGGTGTACTGGTCAGCGACGGGCAAGTTCTAGGCCTCGGACTAGAAGGAGCCATGGGCGTTGGTCTAGGGGCCGAGCTAGGGCTAATGAGAGCGGTAGGCGTAGCGCTGGTGTAGGCATAGGGCAAGGGGTAGGTGTCGAGGTAAACCTCGGAGTAGGCCTAGGGCCAGGAGTGGGAGCTGTGGCTAGTGGTAGGGTTGGGGATGGTCCTATGGGTAGGGGGAGCTGCAGGGCCAGGGGTAGTGGTAGGACCAGAGGTAGTGCTAGGCGTAGGCCTAGGGCGAGGGGTAGTGCTCGGGGTAGGGTTAGTTGAAGGGCTAGTGTTTGGCAAAGGCCCACGGGCAGTGTTAGGGTTAGGGCTCATGTTAAGCCTAGGACTAGTGGTAGTGGTAGGGGTTGGCCGAGGACTAGGGGTAGGTGTCACGAAATGGCTCCGGGTAGTCCTAGGACTCCGAACGGATGTAGGGCTGATTAGGGTGTGGCTAATGGTGGTTCCAGGGTGATTTCGTAGGACACGGGTTAGTGCTCTGGCTATAGGTAGGGCAAGGTGTACCGGTTGGCGACGGGCAAGTGCTAGGCTTCGGACTAGAGTGAGCACTGGGCGTTGGTCTAGGGCCCAAGGTAGGGCTAGTGGGAGCGGTAGGCGTAGCGCTGGGGTAGGCAAAGGGCAACGGTGGGTGTCGGGGTAAACCTCGGAGTAGGCCTAGAACCAGGAGTGGGAGCTGTGGCTAGGGGTAGAGATGGGGGTGGGCCTATGGGTAGGGGGAGCTGTAGGGACAGGGGTAGGGGTAGGACCAGAGGTAGTGCTAGGCGTAGGCCTAGGGCGAGGGGTAGTGCTCGGGGTAACCTAACCCTAACTCTAACCCTAACCCTAACACTAACCCTAACCCTAACCCTAACCCTAACACCAACCCTAACCCTAACCCTAACCCTAACCCTATACCTAACACCAACCCTAACCCTAACCCTAACCCTAACCCTAACACCAACCCTAACCCTAACCCTAACCCTAACCCTAGCCCTAACACCAACCCTAAACCTAAACCTAACTCTAACCCTAACACCAACCCTAACCCTAATCCTAACCCTAACAATAACCCTAACACCAATCCTAACCCTAACCCTAACACCAACCCTAACCCGAACCCTAACCCTAACCCTAACCCTAACCCTATGCCTAACACGAACCCTAACCCTAACCCTAACCCTAACACCAACCCTAACCCTAACCCTAACCCTAACCCTAAACCTAACACCAACCCTAACCCTAACCCAAACACTAACCCTAACACCAACCCTAACCCTAACCCTAACTCTAACCCTAACACCAACCCTAACCCTAACCCTAACCCTAACCCTAACCCTAACCCTAACACCAACCCTAAATCTAAACCTAACCCTAACCCTAACACCAACCCTAACCCTAATCCTAACCCTAACCCTAACCCTAACACCAATCCTAACCCTAACCCTAACCCTAACCCTAACACCAACCCTAACCCTAACCCTAACCCTAACCCTAACCCTAACCCTATGCCTAACACGAACCCTAACCCTAACCCTAACCCTAAAACCAACCCTAACCCTAACCCTAACCCTAACCCTAAACCTAACACCAACCCTAAACCTAACCCAAACACTAACCCTAACACCAACCCTAACCCTAACCCTAACCCTAACCCTAACACCAACCCTAACCCTAACCCTAACCCAAACTCTAACCCTAACCCTAACCCTAACACCAACCCTAACCCTAACCCTAACCCTAACCCTAACCCTAACCCTAACTCTAACCCTAACCCTAACCCTAACACCAACCCTAACCCTAACCCTATCCCTAACCCTAACACCAACCCTAACCCTAACCCTAACCCTAACCCTAACCCTATGCCTAACACCAAAACTAACCCTAACCCTAACCCTAACACCAACCCTAACCCTAATCATAAGCCTAACCCTAACCCTAACCCTAAAACTAACCCTAACCCTAACCCTAACCCTAACACCAACCCTAACCCTAACCCTACCCCTAACCCTAACCCAATACCTAACACCAACCCTAACCCTAACCCTAACCCTAACCCTAACACCAACCCTAACACTAACCCTAAACCTAACCCTAACCCTAACACCAACCCTAACCCTAACCCTAATTCTAACCCTAACCCTACCCTAACCCTAACCCTAACCCTAACCCTAACCCTAACCCTAACCCTAACCCTAAAACTAACCCTAACCCTAACCCTAACCCTAACACCAACCCTAACCCTAACCCTACCCCTAACCCTAACCCAATACCTAACACCAACCCTAACCCTAACCCTAACCCTAACCCTAACACCAACCCTAACACTAACCCTAAACCTAACCCTAACCCTAACACCAACCCTAACCCTAACCCTAATTCTAACCCTAACCCTACCCTAACCCTAACCCTAACCCTAACCCTAACCCTAACCCTAACCCTATCCCTAACCCCTAACCCTAACCCTAACCCTAACCCTAACCCTAACCCTAACCCTAACCCTAACACCAACCCTAACCCTAATCCTAAACCTAACCCTAACCCTAACCCTAACACTAACCCTAACCCTAACCCTAACCCTAACACCAACCCTAACCCTAACCCTAACCCTAACCCTAACCCTATACCTAACACCAACCCTAACCCTAACCCTAACCCTAACCCTAACTCCAACCCTAACCCTAACCCTAACCCTAACACCAACCCAACCCTAACCCTAACCCTAACCCTAACCCTAACACTAACACTAACCCTAACCCTAACCCTAACCCTAACACCAACCCTAACCCTAACCCTAACCCTAACCCTAATTCTATACCTAACACCAACCCTAACCCTAACCCTAACCCTAACCCTAACCCTAACCGTAACCCTAACCCTAACCCTAAACCTAAACCTAACACCAACCCTAACCCTAACCCTAACCCTAACCCTAACACCAACCCTAACCCTAACCCTAACCCTAAACCCTAATCCTAACCCTAACCTTAACCCTAACCCTAACCCTAACCCTAACAAGGGCAAGGTGTACTGGTCAGCGACGGGCAAGTTCTAGGCCTCGGACTAGAAGGAGCCATGGGCGTTGGTCTAGGGGCCGAGCTAGGGCTAATGAGAGCGGTAGGCGTAGCGCTGGTGTAGGCATAGGGCAAGGGGTAGGTGTCGAGGTAGACCTCGGAGTAGGCCTAGGGCCAGGAGTGGGAGCTGTGGCTAGTGGTAGGTTTGGGGATGGTCCTATGGGTAGGGGGAGCTGCAGGGCCAGGGGTAGTGGTAGGACCAGAGGTAGTGCTAGGCGTAGGCCTAGGGCGAGGGGTAGTGCTCGGGGTAGGGTTAGTTGAAGGGCTAGTGTTTGGCAGAGGCCCACGGGCAGTGTTAGGGTTAGGGCTCATGTTAAGCCTAGGACTAGTGGTAGTGGTAGGGGTTGGCCGAGGACTAGGGGTAGGTGTCACGAAATGGCTCCGGGTAGTCCTAGGACTCCGAACGGATGTAGGGCTGATTAGGGTGTGGCTAATGGTGGTTCCAGGGTGATTTCGTAGGACACGGGTTAGTGCTCTGGCTATAGGTAGGGCAAGGTGTACCGGTTGGCGACGGGCAAGTGCTAGGCTTCGGACTAGAGTGAGCACTGGGCGTTGGTCTAGGGCCCGAGGTAGGGCTAGTGGGAGCGGTAGGCGTAGCGCTGGGGTAGGCAAAGGGCAACGGTGGGTGTCGGGGTAAACCTCGGAGTAGGCCTAGGACCAGGAGTGGGAGCTGTGGCTAGGGGTAGAGATGGGGGTGGGCCTATGGGTAGGGGGAGCTGTAGGGACAGGGGTAGGGGTAGGACCAGAGGTAGTGCTAGGCGTAGGCCTAGGGCGAGGGGTAGTGCTCGGGGTAACCTAACCCTAACTCTAACCCTAACCCTAACACTAACCCTAACCCTAACCCTAACACCAACCCTAACCCTAACCCTAACCCTAACCCTATACCTAACACCAACCCTAACCCTAACCCTAACCCTAACCCTAACACCAACCCTAACCCTAACCCTAACCCTAACCCTAGCCCTAACACCAAACCTAAACCTAAACCTAACCCTAACCCTAACACCAACCCTAACCCTAATCCTAACCCTAACCCTAACCCTAACACCAATCCTAACCCTAACCCTAACACCAACCCTAACCCGAACCCTAACCCTAACCCTAACCCTAACCCTAACCCTATGCCTAACACGAACCCTAACCCTAACCCTAACCCTAACACCAACCCTAACCCTAACCCTAACCCTAACCCTAAACCTAACACCAACCCTAACCCTAACCCAAACACTAACCCTAACACCAACCCTAACCCTAACCCTAACTCTAACCCTAACACCAACCCTAACCCTAACCCTAACCCTAACTCTAACCCTAACCCTAACCCTAACACCAACCCTAACCCTAACCCTAACCCTAACCCTAACCCTAACTCTAACCCTAACCCTAACCCTAACACCAACCCTAAACCTAACCCTAACCCTAACCCTAACACCAACCCTAACCCTAACCCTAACCCTAACCCTAACCCTATGCCTAACACCAAAACTAACCCTAACCCTAATCCTAACCCTAACCCTAACCCTAACCCTAACCCTAACCCTAACCCTAACCCTAACCCTAACACCAACCCTAACCCTAACCCTACCCCTAACCCTAACCCAATACCTAACACCAAACCTAACCCTAACCCAAACCCTAACCCTAACACCAACCCTAACACTAACCCTAAACCTAATCCTAACCCTAACACCAACCCTAACCCTAACCCTAATTCTAACCCTAACCCTAACCCTAACCCTAACACCAACCCTAACCCTAACCCTACGCCTAACCCTAACCCAATACCTAACACCAACCCTAACCCTAACCCTAACCCTAACCCTAACACCAACCCTAACACTAACCCTAAACCTAACCCTAACCCTAACACCAACCCTAACCCTAACCCTAATTCTAACCCTAACCCTACCCTAACCCTAACCCTAACCCTAACCCTAACCCTAACCCTAACCCTAACCCTAACCCCTAACCACTAACCCTAACCCTAACCCTAACCCTAACCCTAACCCTAACCCTAACCCTAACACCAACCCTAATCCTAACCCTAACCCTAACCCTAACCCTAACACTAACCCTAACCCTAACCCTAACCCTAACACCAACCCTAACAATAACCCTAACCCTAACCCTAACCCTAACCCTAACCCTAACCCTAACCCTAACACAAATCCTAACCCTAATCCTAACCCTAACCCTAACCCTAACCCTAACCCTAACCCTAACACCAACCCTAACCCTAACCCTAACCCTAACACCATCCCTAACCCTAATCCTAACCCTAACCCTAACCCTAACACCAACCCTAACCCTTACCCTAACCCTAACCCTAACACCAACCTTAACCCTAACCCTAACCCTAACCCTAACCCTATGCCTAACACGAACCCTAACCCTAAACCTAACCCTAACCCTAACACCAACCCTAACCCTAATCCTAACCCTAAACCTAACCCTAACCCTAACACTAACCCTATCCCTAACCCTAACCCTAACACCAACCCTAACCCTAACCCTAACCCTAACCCTATACCTAACACCAACCCTAAACCTAACCCTAACCCTAACCCTAACCGTAACCCTAACCCTAACCCTAAACCTAAACCTAACACCAACCCTAACCCTAACCCTAACCCTAACCCTAACACCAACCCTAACCCTAACCCTAACCCTAAACCCTAATCCTAACCCTAACCTTAACCCTAACCCTAACCCTAACCTTAACAAGGGCAAGGTGTACTGGTCAGCGACGGGCAAGTTCTAGGCCTCGGACTAGAAGGAGCCATGGGCGTTGGTCTAGGGCCCGAGCTAGGGCTAGTGAGAGCGGTAGGCGTAGCGCTGGGGTAGGCATAGGGCAAGGGGTAGGTGTCGAGGTAAACCTCGGAGTAGGCCTAGTGCCAGGAGTGGGAGCTGTGGCTAGTGGTAGGGTTGGGGATGGGCCTATGGGTAGGGGGAGCTGTAGGGCCAGGGGTAGTGGTAGGACCAGAGGTAGTGCTAGGCGTAGGCCTAGGGCGAGGGGTAGTGCTCGGGGTAGGGTTAGTTGAAGGGCTAGTGTTTGGCAGAGGCCCACGGGCAGTGTTAGGGTTAGGGCTCATGTTAAGCCTAGGACTAGTGGTAGTGGTAGGGGTTGGCCGAGGACTAGGGGTAGGTGTCATGAAATGGCTCCGGGTAGTCCTAGGACTCCGAACGGATGTAGGGCTGATTAGGGTGTGGCTAATGGTGGTTCCAGGGTGATTTCGTAGGACACGGGTTAGTGCTCTGGCTATAGGTAGGGCAAGGTGTACCGGTTGGCGACGGGCAAGTGCTAGGCTTCGGACTAGAGTGAGCACTGGGCGTTGGTCTAGGGCCCGAGGTAGGGCTAGTGGGAGCGGTAGGCGTAGCGCTGGGGTAGGCAAAGGGCAAGGGGTGGGTGTCGGGGTAAACCTCGGAGTAGGCCTAGGACCAGGAGTGGGAGCTGTGGCTAGGGGTAGAGATGGGGGTGGGCCTATGGGAAGGGGGAGCTGTAGGGATAGGGGTAGGGGTAGGACCAGAGGTAGTGCTAGGCGTAGGCCTAGGGCGAGGGGTAGTGCTCGGGGTAACCTAACCCTAACTCTAACCCTAACCCTAACACTAACCCTAACCCTAACCCTAACCCTAACACCAACCCTAACCCTAACCCTAACCCTAACCCTATACCTAACACCAACCCTAACCCTAATCCTAACCCTAACCCTAACACCAACCCTAACCCTAACCCTAACCCTAACCCTAACCCTAACACCAACCCTAAGCCTAAACCTAACCCTAACCCTAACACCAACCCTAACCCTAATCCTAAACCTAACCCTAACCCTAACACCAATCCTAACCCTAACCCTAACCCTAACCCTAACACCAACCCTAACCCTAACCCTAACCCTAACCCTAACCCTAACCCTATGCCTAACACGAACCCTAACCCTAACCCTAACCCTAACACCAACCCTAACCCTAACCCTAACCCTAACCCTAAACCTAACACCAACCCTAACCCTAACCCAAACACTAACCCTAACACCAACCCTAACCCTAACCCTAACCCTAACCCTAACACCAACCCTAACCCTAACCCTAACCCAAACTCTAACCCTAACCCTAACCCTAACACCAACCCTAACCCTAACCCTAACCCTAACCCTAACCCTAACTCTAACCCTAACCCTAACCCTAACACCAACCCTAACCCTAACCCTATCCCTAACCCTAACACCAACCCTAACCCTAACCCTAACCTTAACCCTAACCCTATGCCTAACACCAAAACTAACCCTAACCCTAACCCTAACACCAACCCTAACCCTAATCATAACCCTAACCCTAACCCTAACCCTAAAACTAACCCTAACCCTAACCCTAACCCTAACCCTAACACCAACCCTAACCCTAACCCTACCCCTAACCCTAACCCAATACCTAACACCAACCCTAACCCTAACCCTAACCCTAACCCTAACACCAACCCTAAC
>NW_027669234.1:32500-215000 GCF_964194185.1 Rhinolophus hipposideros | reverse complement strand
CCTAAAACTAACCCTAACCCTAACCCTAACACCAACCCTAACCCTAACCCTACCCCTAACCCTAACCCAATACCTAACACCAACCCTAACCCTAACCCTAACCCTAACCGTAACACCAACCCTAACCCTAACCCTAAACCTAACCCTAACCCTAACCCTAACCCTAACCCTAACACCAACCCTAACCCTAATCCTAACCCTAACCCTAACCCTAACCCTAACACTAACCCTAACCCTAACCCTAACCCTAACACCAACCCTAACCCTAACCCTAACCCTAACCCTAACCCTATACCTAACACCAACCCTAACCCTAACCCTAACCCTAACCCTAACTCCAACCCTAACCCTAACCCTAACCCTAACCCTAACCCTAACCCTAACCCTAACACTAACCCTAACCCTAACCCTAACACCAACCCTAACCCTAACCCTAACCCTAACCCTAATTCTATACCTAACACCAACCCTAACCCTAACCCTAACCCTAACCCTAACCCTAACCGTAACCCTAACCCTAACCCTAAACCTAAACCTAACACCAACCCTAACCCTAACCCTAACCCTAACCCTAACACCAACCCTAACCCTAACCCTAACCCTAAACCCTAATCCTAACCCTAACCTTAACCCTAACCCTAACCCTAACCTTAACAAGGGCAAGGTGTACTGGTCAGCGACGGGCAAGTTCTAGGCCTCGGACTAGAAGGAGCCATGGGCGTTGGTCTAGGGCCCGAGCTAGGGCTAGTGAGAGCGGTAGGCGTAGCGCTGGGGTAGGCATAGGGCAAGGGGTAGGTGTCGAGGTAAACCTCGGAGTAGGCCTAGTGCCAGGAGTGGGAGCTGTGGCTAGTGGTAGGGTTGGGGATGGTCCTATGGGTAGGGGGAGCTGTAGGGCCAGGGGTAGTGGTAGGACCAGAGGTAGTGCTAGGCGTAGGCCTAGGGCGAGGGGTAGTGCTCGGGGTAGGGTTAGTTGAAGGGCTAGTGTTTGGCAGAGGCCCACGGGCAGTGTTAGGGTTAGGGCTCATGTTAAGCCTAGGACTAGTGGTAGTGGTAGGGGTTGGCCGAGGACTAGGGGTAGGTGTCATGAAATGGCTCCGGGTAGTCCTAGGACTCCGAACGGATGTAGGGCTGATTAGGGTGTGGCTAATGGTGGTTCCAGGGTGATTTCGTAGGACACGGGTTAGTGCTCTGGCTATAGGTAGGGCAAGGTGTACCGGTTGGCGACGGGCAAGTGCTAGGCTTCGGACTAGAGTGAGCACTGGGCGTTGGTCTAGGGCCCGAGGTAGGGCTAGTGGGAGCGGTAGGCGTAGCGCTGGGGTAGGCAAAGGGCAAGGGGTGGGTGTCGAGGTAAACCTCGGAGTAGGCCTAGGACCAGGAGTGGGAGCTGTGGCTAGGGGTAGAGATGGGGGTGGGCCTATGGGAAGGGGGAGCTGTAGGGATAGGGGTAGGGGTAGGACCAGAGGTAGTGCTAGGCGTAGGCCTAGGGCGAGGGGTAGTGCTCGGGGTAACCTAACCCTAACTCTAACCCTAACCCTAACACTAACCCTAACCCTAACCCTAACCCTAACACCAACCCTAACCCTAACCCTAACCCTAACCCTATACCTAACACCAACCCTAACCCTAATCCTAACCCTAACCCTAACACCAACCCTAACCCTAACCCTAACCCTAACCCTAACCCTAACACCAACCCTAAACCTAAACCTAACCCTAAACCTAACACCAACCCTAAACCTAATCCTAACCCTAACCCTAACCCTAACACCAATCCTAACCCTAACCCTAACCCTAACCCTAACACCAACCCTAACCCTAACCCTAACCCTAACCCTAACCCTAACCCTATGCCTAACACGAACCCTAACCCTAACCCTAACCCTAACACCAACCCTAACCCTAACCCTAACCCTAACCCTAAACCTAACACCAACCCTAACCCTAACCCAAACACTAACCCTAACACCAACCCTAACCCTAACCCTAACCCTAACCCTAACACCAACCCTAACCCTAACCCTAACCCAAACTCTAACCCTAACCCTAACCCTAACACCAACCCTAACCCTAACCCTAACCCTAACCCTAACCCTAACTCTAACCCTAACCCTAACCCTAACACCAACCCTAACCCTAACCCTATCCCTAACCCTAATACCAACCCTAACCCTAACCCTAACCCTAACCCTAACCCTATGCCTAACACCAAAACTAACCCTAACCCTAACCCTAACACCAACCCTAACCCTAACCCTAACCCTAACCCTAACACCAACCCTAACCCTAACCCAAACTCTAACCCTAACCCTAACCCTAACACCAACCCTAACCCTAACCCTAACCCTAACCCTAACCCTAACTCTAACCCTAACCCTAACCCTAACACCAACCCTAACCCTAACCCTATCCCTAACCCTAACACCAACCCTAACCCTAACCCTAACCCTAACCCTATGCCTAACACCAAAACTAACCCTAACCCTAACCCTAACACCAACCCTAACCCTAATCATAACCCTAACCCTAACCCTAACCCTAAAACTAACACTAACCCTAACCCTAACCCTAACCCTAACACCAACCCTAACCCTAACCCTACCCCTAACCCTAACCCAATACCTAACACCAACCCTAACCCTAACCCTAACCCTAACCCTAACACCAACCCTAACACTAACCCTAAACCTAACCCTAACCCTAACACCAACCCTAACCCTAACCCTAATTCTAACCCTAACCCTACCCTAACCCTAACCCTAACCCTAACCCTAACCCTAACCCTAAAACTAACCCTAACCCTAACCCTAACCCTAACCCTAACACCAACCCTAACCCTAACCCTAACCCTAACCCTAACCCTAAAACTAACCCTAACCCTAACCCTAACCCCTAACCCTAACCCTAACCCTAACCCTAACCCTAACCCTAACCCTAACACCAACCCTAACCCTAATCCTAAACCTAACCCTAACCCAAACCCTAACACTAACCCTAACCCTAACCCTAACCCTAACACCAACCCTAACCCTAACCCTAACCCTAACCCTAACCCTATACCTAACACCAACCCTAACCCTAACCCTAACCCTAACCCTAACCCTAACTCCAACCCTAACCCTAACCCTAACACCAACCCTAACCCTAACACTAACCCTAACCCTAACCCTAACACTAACCCTAACCCTAACCCTAACCCTAACACCAACCCTAACCCTAACCCTAACCCTAACCCTAATTCTATACCTAACACCAACCCTAACCCTAACCCTAACCCTAACCCTAACCCTAACCGTAACCCTAACCCTAACCCTAAACCTAAACCTAACACCAACCCTAACCCTAACCCTAACCCTAACCCTAACACCAACCCTAACCCTAACCCTAACCCTAAACCCTAATCCTAACCCTAACCTTAACCCTAACCCTAACCCTAACCCTAACAAGGGCAAGGCGTACTGGTCAGCGACGGGCAAGTTCTAGGCCTCGGACTAGAAGGAGCCATGGGCGTTGGTCTAGGGCCCGAGCTAGGGCTAATGAGAGCGGTAGGCGTAGCGCTGGTGTAGGCATAGGGCAAGGGGTAGGTGTCGAGGTAAACCTCGGAGTAGGCCTAGGGCCAGGAGTGGGAGCTGTGGCTAGTGGTAGGGTTGGGGATGGTCCTATGGGTAGGGGGAGCTGCAGGGCCAGGGGTAGTGGTAGGACCAGAGGTAGTGCTAGGCGTAGGCCTAGGGCGAGGGGTAGTGCTCGGGGTAGGGTTAGTTGAAGGGCTAGTGTTTGGCAGAGGCCCACAGGCAGTGTTAGGGTTAGGGCTCATGTTAAGCCTAGGACTAGTGGTAGTGGTAGGGGTTGGCCGAGGACTAGGGGTAGGTGTCACGAAATGGCTCCGGGTAGTCCTAGGACTCCGAACGGATGTAGGGCTGATTAGGGTGTGGCTAATGGTCGTTCCAGGGTGATTTCGTAGGACACGGGTTAGTGCTCTGACTATAGGTAGGGCAAGGTGTACCGGTTGGCGACGGGCAAGTGCTAGGCTTCGGACTAGAGTGAGCACTGGGCGTTGGTCTAGGGCCCGAGGTAGGGCTAGTGGGAGCGGTAGGCGTAGCGCTGGGGTAGGCAAAGGGCAACGGTGGGTGTCGGGGTAAACCTCGGAGTAGGCCTAGGACCAGGAGTGGGAGCTGTGGCTAGGGGTAGAGATGGGGGTGGGCCTATGGGTAGGGGGAGCTGTAGGGACAGGGGTAGGGGTAGGACCAGAGGTAGTGCTAGGCGTAGGCCTAGGGCGAGGGGTAGTGCTCGGGGTAACCTAACCCTAACTCTAACCCTAACCCTAACACTAACCCTAACCCTAACCCTAACCCTAACACCAACCCTAACCCTAAACCTAACCCTATACCTAACACCAACTCTAACCCTAACCCTAACCCTAACACCAACCCTAACCCTAACCCTAACCCTAACCCTAGCCCTAACACCAACCCTAAACCTAAACCTAACCCTAACCCTAACACCAACCCTAACCCTAATCCTAACCCTAACCCTAACCCTAACACCAATCCTAACCCTAACCCTAACACCAACCCTAACCCGAACCCTAACCCTAACCCTAACCCTAACCCTATGCCTAACACGAACCCTAACCCTAACCCTAACCCTAACACCAACCCTAACCCTAACCCTAACCCTAACCCTAAACCTAACACCAACCCTCACCCTAACCCAAACACTAACCCTAACACCAACCCTAACCCTAACCCTAACTCTAACCCTAACACCAACCCTAACCCTAACCCTAACCCTAACTCTAACCCTAACCCTAACCCTAACACCAACCCTAACCCTAACCCTAACCCTAACCCTAACCCTAACTCTAACCCTAACCCTAACCCTAACACCAACCCTAACCCTAACCCTAACCCTAACCCTAACACCAACCCTAACCCTAACCCTAACCCTAACCCTAACCCTATGCCTAACACCAAAACTAACCCTAACCCTAATCCTAACCCTAACCCTAACCCTAACCCTAACCCTAACCATAACCCTAACCCTAACCCTAACACCAACCCTAACCCTAACCCTACCCCTAACCCTAACCCAATACCTAACACCAAACCTAACCCTAACCCTAACCCTAACGCTAACACCAACCCTAACACTAACCCTAAACCTAATCCTAACCCTAACACCAACCCTAACCCTAACCCTAATTCTAACCCTAACCCTACCCTAACCCTAAACCTAACCCTAACCCTAACCCTAACCCTAACCCTAAAACTAACCCTAACCCTAACCCTAACACCAACCCTAACCCTAACCCTACCCCTAACCCTAACCCAATACCTAACACCAACCCTAACCCTAACCCTAACCCTAACCCTAACACCAACCCTAACCCTAACCCTAAACCTAACCCTAACCCTAACCCTAACCCTAACCCTAACACCAACCCTAACCCTAATCCTAACCCTAACCCTAACCCTAACCCTAACACTAACCCTAACCCTAACCCTAACCCTAACACCAACCCTAACCCTAACCCTAACCCTAACCCTAACCCTATACCTAACACCAACCCTAACCCTAACCCTAACCCTAACCCTAACTCCAACCCTAACCCTAACCCTAACCCTAACCCTAACCCTAACCCTAACACTAACCCTAACCCTAACCCTAACCCTAACACCAACCCTAACCCTAACCCTAACCCTAACCCTAATTCTATACCTAACACCAACCCTAACCCTAACCCTAACCCTAACCCTAACCCTAACCGTAACCCTAACCCTAACCCTAAACCTAAACCTAACACCAACCCTAACCCTAACCCTAACCCTAACCCTAACACCAACCCTAACCCTAACCCTAACCCTAACCCTAACCCTATACCTAACACCAACCCTAACCCTAACCCTAACCCTAACCCTAACTCCAACCCTAACCCTAACCCTAACCCTAACCCTAACCCTAACCCTAACCCTAACACTAACCCTAACCCTAACCCTAACCCTAACACCAACCCTAACCCTAACCCTAACCCTAACCCTAATTCTATACCTAACACCAACCCTAACCCTAACCCTAACCCTAACCCTAACCCTAACCGTAACCCTAACCCTAACCCTAAACCTAAACCTAACACCAACCCTAACCCTAACCCTAACCCTAACCCTAACACCAACCCTAACCCTAACCCTAACCCTAAACCCTAATCCTAACCCTAACCTTAACCCTAACCCTAACCCTAACCTTAACAAGGGCAAGGTGTACTGGTCAGCGACGGGCAAGTTCTAGGCCTCGGACTAGAAGGAGCCATGGGCGTTGGTCTAGGGCCCGAGCTAGGGCTAGTGAGAGCGGTAGGCGTAGCGCTGGGGTAGGCATAGGGCAAGGGGTAGGTGTCGAGGTAAACCTCGGAGTAGGCCTAGTGCCAGGAGTGGGAGCTGTGGCTAGTGGTAGGGTTGGGGATGGGCCTATGGGTAGGGGGAGCTGTAGGGCCAGGGGTAGTGGTAGGACCAGAGGTAGTGCTAGGCGTAGGCCTAGGGCGAGGGGTAGTGCTCGGGGTAGGGTTAGTTGAAGGGCTAGTGTTTGGCAGAGGCCCACGGGCAGTGTTAGGGTTAGGGCTCATGTTAAGCCTAGGACTAGTGGTAGTGGTAGGGGTTGGCCGAGGACTAGGGGTAGGTGTCATGAAATGGCTCCGGGTAGTCCTAGGACTCCGAACGGATGTAGGGCTGATTAGGGTGTGGCTAATGGTGGTTCCAGGGTGATTTCGTAGGACACGGGTTAGTGCTCTGTCTATAGGTAGGGCAAGGTGTACCGGTTGGCGACGGGCAAGTGCTAGGCTTCGGACTAGAGTGAGCACTGGGCGTTGGTCTAGGGCCCGAGGTAGGGCTAGTGGGAGCGGTAGGCGTAGCGCTGGGGTAGGCAAAGGGCAAGGGGTGGGTGTCGAGGTAAACCTCGGAGTAGGCCTAGGACCAGGAGTGGGAGCTGTGGCTAGGGGTAGAGATGGGGGTGGGCCTATGGGAAGGGGGAGCTGTAGGGATAGGGGTAGGGGTAGGACCAGAGGTAGTGCTAGGCGTAGGCCTAGGGCGAGGGGTAGTGCTCGGGGTAACCTAACCCTAACTCTAACCCTAACCCTAACACTAACCCTAACCCTAACCCTAACCCTAACACCAACCCTAACCCTAACCCTAACCCTAACCCTATACCTAACACCAACCCTAACCCTAATCCTAACCCTAACCCTAACACCAACCCTAACCCTAACCCTAACCCTAACCCTAACCCTAACACCAACCCTAAACCTAAACCTAACCCTAACCCTAACACCAACCCTAACCCTAATCCTAACCCTAACCCTAACCCTAACACCAATCCTAACCCTAACCCTAACCCTAACCCTAACACCAACCCTAACCCTAACCCTAACCCTAACCCTAACCCTATGCCTAACACGAACCCTAACCCTAACCCTAACCCTAACACCAACCCTAACCCTAACCCTAACCCTAACCCTAAACCTAACACCAACCCTAACCCTAACCCAAACACTAACCCTAACACCAACCCTAACCCTAACCCTAACCCTAACCCTAACACCAACCCTAACCCTAACCCTAACCCTAACCCAAACTCTAACCCTAACCCTAACCCTAACACCAACCCTAACCCTAACCCTAACCCTAACCCTAACCCTAACTCTAACCCTAACCCTAACCCTAACACCAACCCTAACCCTAACCCTATCCCTAACCCTAACACCAACCCTAACCCTAACCCTAACCCTAACCCTAACCCTATGCCTAACACCAAAACTAACCCTAACCCTAACCCTAACACCAACCCTAACCCTAACCCTAACCCTAACCCTAACACCAACCCTAACCCTAACCCTAACCCAAACTCTAACCCTAACCCTAACCCTAACACCAACCCTAACCCTAACCCTAACCCTAACCCTAACCCTAACTCTAACCCTAACCCTAACCCTAACACCAACCCTAACCCTAACCCTATCCCTAACCCTAACACCAACCCTAACCCTAACCCTAACCCTAACCCTAACCCTATGCCTAACACCAAAACTAACCCTAACCCTAACCCTAACACCAACCCTAACCCTAATCATAACCCTAACCCTAACCCTAACCCTAAAACTAACCCTAACCCTAACCCTAACCCTAACCCTAACACCAACCCTAACCCTAACCCTACCCCTAACCCTAACCCAATACCTAACACCAACCCTAACCCTAACCCTAACCCTAACCCTAACACCAACCCTAACACTAACCCTAAACCTAACCCTAACCCTAACACCAACCCTAACCCTAACCCTAATTCTAACCCTAACCCTACCCTAACCGTAACCCTAACCCTAACCCTAACCCTAACCCTAACCCTAAAACTAACCCTAACCCTAACCCTAACCCTAACACCAACCCTAACCCTAACCCTAACCCTAACCCTAACCCTAAAACTAACCCTAACCCTAACCCTAACCCTAACCCCTAACCCTAACCCTAACCCTAACCCTAACCCTAACCCTAACCCTAACCCTAACACCAACCCTAACCCTAATCCTAAACCTAACCCTAACCCTAACCCTAACACTAACCCTAACCCTAACCCTAACCCTAACACCAACCCTAACCCTAACCCTAACCCTAACCCTAACCCTATACCTAACACCAACCCTAACCCTAACCCTAACCCTAACCCTAACTCCAACCCTAACCCTAACCCTAACACCAACCCTAACCCTAACACTAACCCTAACCCTAACCCTAACACTAACCCTAACCCTAACCCTAACCCTAACACCAACCCTAACCCTAACCCTAACCCTAACCCTAATTCTATACCTAACACCAACCCTAACCCTAACCCTAACGCTAACCCTAACCCTAACCGTAACCCTAACCCTAACCCTAAACCTAAACCTAACACCAACCCTAACCCTAACCCTAACCCTAACCCTAACACCAACCCTAACCCTAACCCTAACCCTAAACCCTAATCCTAACCCTAACCTTAACCCTAACCCTAACCCTAACCCTAACAAGGGCTAGGTGTACTGGTCAGCGACGGGCAAGTTCTAGGCCTCGGACTAGAAGGAGCCATGGGCGTTGGTCTAGGGCCCGAGCTAGGGCTAATGAGAGCGGTAGGCGTAGCGCTGGTGTAGGCATAGGGCAAGGGGTAGGTGTCGAGGTAAACCTCGGAGTAGGCCTAGGGCCAGGAGTGGGAGCTGTGGCTAGTGGTAGGGTTGGGGATGGTCCTATGGGTAGGGGGAGCTGCAGGGCCAGGGGTAGTGGTAGGACCAGAGGTAGTGCTAGGCGTAGGCCTAGGGCGAGGGGTAGTGCTCGGGGTAGGGTTAGTTGAAGGGCTAGTGTTTGGCAGAGGCCCACAGGCAGTGTTAGGGTTAGGGCTCATGTTAAGCCTAGGACTAGTGGTAGTGGTAGGGGTTGGCCGAGGACTAGGGGTAGGTGTCACGAAATGGCTCCGGGTAGTCCTAGGACTCCGAACGGATGTAGGGCTGATTAGGGTGTGGCTAATGGTGGTTCCAGGGTGATTTCGTAGGACACGGGTTAGTGCTCTGACTATAGGTAGGGCAAGGTGTACCGGTTGGCGACGGGCAAGTGCTAGGCTTCGGACTAGAGTGAGCACTGGGCGTTGGTCTAGGGCCCGAGGTAGGGCTAGTGGGAGCGGTAGGCGTAGCGCTGGGGTAGGCAAAGGGCAACGGTGGGTGTCGGGGTAAACCTCGGAGTAGGCCTAGGACCAGGAGTGGGAGCTGTGGCTAGGGGTAGAGATGGGGGTGGGCCTATGGGTAGGGGGAGCTGTAGGGACAGGGGTAGGGGTAGGACCAGAGGTAGTGCTAGGCGTAGGCCTAGGGCGAGGGGTAGTGCTCGGGGTAACCTAACCCTAACTCTAACCCTAACCCTAACACTAACCCTAACCCTAACCCTAACCCTAACACCAACCCTAACCCTAACCCTAACCCTAACCCTATACCTAACACCAACCCTAACCCTAACCCTAACCCTAACCCTAACACCAACCCTAACCCTAACCCTAACCCTAACCCTAGCCCTAACACCAACCCTAAACCTAAACCTAACCCTAACCCTAACACCAACCCTAACCCTAATCCTAACCCTAACCCTAACCCTAACACCAATCCTAACCCTAACCCTAACACCAACCCTAACCCGAACCCTAACCCTAACCCTAACCCTAACCCTAACCCTATGCCTAACACGAACCCTAACCCTAACCCTAACCCTAACACCAACCCTAACCCTAACCCTAACCCTAACCCTAACCCTAAACCTAACACCAACCCTAACCCTAACTCAAACACTAACCCTAACACCAACCCTAACCCTAACCCTAACTCTAACCCTAACACCAACCCTAACCCTAACCCAAACCCTAACTCTAACCCTAACCCTAACCCTAACACCAACCCTAACCCTAACCCTAACCCTAACCCTAACCCTAACTGTAACCCTAACCCTAACCGTAACACCAACCCTAACCCTAACCCTAACCCTAACCCTAACACCAACCCTAACCCTAACCCTAACAGTAACCCTAACCCTATGCCTAACACCAAAACTAACCCTAACCCTAATCCTAACCCTAACCCTAACCCTAACCCTAACCCTAACCCTAACCCTAACCCTAACCCTAACCCTAACACCAACCCTAACCCTAACCCTACCCCTAACCCTAACC
This sequence comes from Rhinolophus hipposideros, assembly GCF_964194185.1. NCBI lineage: Eukaryota > Metazoa > Chordata > Mammalia > Chiroptera > Rhinolophidae > Rhinolophus > Rhinolophus hipposideros. The sequence goes on along the minus strand of NW_027669234.1, from coordinate 204,278 downwards.
CAATACCTAACACCAAACCTAACCCTAACCCTAACCCTAACCCTAACACCAACCCTAACACTAACCCTAAACCTAATCCTAACCCTAACACCAACCCTAACCCTAACCCTAATTCTAACCCTAACCCTACCCTAACCCTAAACCTAACCCTAACCCTAACCCTAACCCTAACCCTAACCCTAAAACTAACCCTAACCCTAACCCTAACACCAACCCTAACCCTAACCCTACACCTAACCCTAACCCAATACCTAACACCAACCCTAACCCTAACCCTAACCCTAACCCTAACACCAAACCTAACCCTAACCCTAAACCTAACCCTAACCCTAACCCTAACCCTAACCCTAACACCAACCCTAACCCTAATCCTAACCCTAACCCTAACCCTAACCCTAACACTAACCCTAACCCTAACCCTAACCCTAACACCAACCCTAACCCTAACCCTAACCCTAACCCTATACCTAACACCAACACTAACCCTAACCCTAACCCTAACCCTAACTCCAACCCTAACCCTAACCCTAACCCTAACACCAACCCTAACCCTAACCCTAACCCTAACCCTAACCCTAACACTAACCCTAACCCTAACCCTAACCCTAACACCAACCCTAACCCTAACCCTAACCCTAACCCTAATTCTATACCTAACACCAACCCTAACCCTAACCCTAACCCTAACCCTAACCCTAACCGTAACCCTAATCCTAACCCTAAACCTAAACCTAACACCAACCCTAACCCTAACCCTAACCCTAACCCTAACACCAACCCTAACCCTAACCCTAACCCTAAACCCTAATCCTAACCCTAACCTTAACCCTAACCCTAACCCTAACCTTAACAAGGGCAAGGTGTACTGGTCAGCGACGGGCAAGTTCTAGGCCTCGGACTAGAAGGATCCATGGGCGTTGGTCTAGGGCCCGAGCTAGGGCTAGTGAGAGCGGTAGGCGTAGCGCTGGGGTAGGCATAGGGCAAGGGGTAGGTGTCGAGGTAAACCTCGGAGTAGGCCTAGTGCCAGGAGTGGGAGCTGTGGCTAGTGGTAGGGTTGGGGATGGGCCTATGGGTAGGGGGAGCTGTAGGGCCAGGGGTAGTGGTAGGACCAGAGGTAGTGCTAGGCGTAGGCCTAGGGCGAGGGGTAGTGCTCGGGGTAGGGTTAGTTGAAGGGCTAGTGTTTGGCAGATGCCCACGGGCAGTGTTAGGGTTAGGGCTCATGTTAAGCCTAGGACTAGTGGTAGTGGTAGGGGTTGGCCGAGGACTAGGGGTAGGTGTCATGAAATGGCTCCGGGTAGTCCTAGGACTCCAAACGGATGTAGGGCTGATTAGGGTGTGGCTAATGGTGGTTCCAGGGTGATTTCGTAGGACACGGGTTAGTGCTCTGGCTATAGGTAGGGCAAGGTGTACCGGTTGGCGACGGGCAAGTGCTAGGCTTCGGACTAGAGTGAGCACTGGGCGTTGGTCTAGGGCCCGAGGTAGGGCTAGTGGGAGCGGTAGGCGTAGCGCTGGGGTAGGCAAAGGGCAAGGGGTGGGTGTCGGGGTAAACCTCGGAGTAGGCCTAGGACCAGGAGTGGGAGCTGTGGCTAGGGGTAGAGATGGGGGTGAGCCTATGGGAAGGGGGAGCTGTAGAGATAGGGGTAGGGGTAGGACCAGAGGTAGTGCTAGGCGTAGGCCTAGGGCGAGGGGTAGTGCTCGGGGTAACCTAAGCCTAACTCTAACCCTAACCCTAACACTAACCCTAACCCTAACCCTAACCCTAACACCAACCCTAACCCTAACCCTAACCCTAACCCTATACCTAACACCAACCCTAACCCTAATCCTAACCCTAACCCTAACACCAACCCTAACCCTAACCCTAACCCTAACCCTAACCCTAACACCAACCCTAAACCTAAACCTAACCCTAACCCTAACACCAACCCTAACCCTAATCCTAACCCTAACCCTAACCCTAACACCAATCCTAACCCTAACCCTAACCCTAACCCTAACACCAACCCTAACCCTAACCCTAACCCTAACCCTAACCCTAACCCTATGCCTAACACGAACCCTAACCCTAACCCTAACCCTAACACCAACCCTAACCCTAACCCTAACCCTAACCCTAAACCTAACACCAACCCTAACCCTAACCCAAACACTAACCCTAACACCAACCCTAACCCTAACCCTAACCCTAACCCTAATACCAACCCTAACCCTAACCCTAACCCAAACTCTAACCCTAACCCTAACCCTAACACCAACCCTAACCCTAACCCTAACCCTAACCCTAACCCTAACTCTAACCCTAACCCTAACCCTAACACCAACCCTAACCCTAACCCTATCCCTAACCCTAACACCAACCCTAACCCTAACCCTAACCCTAACCCTAACCCTATGCCTAACACCAAAACTAACCCTAACCCTAACCCTAACACCAACCCTAACCCTAATCATAACCCTAACCCTAACCCTAACCCTAAAACTAACCCTAACCCTAACCCCAACCCTAACCCTAACACCAACCCTAACCCTAACCCTACCCCTAACCCTAACCCAATACCTAACACCAACCCTAACCCTAACCCTAACCCTAACCCTAACACCAACCCTAACACTAACCCTAAACCTAACCCTAACCCTAACACCAACCCTAACCCTAACCCTAATTCTAACCCTAACCCTACCCTAACCCTAACCCTAACCCTAACCCTAACCCTAACCCTAACCCTAAAACTAACCCTAACCCTAACCCTAACCCTAACACCAACCCTAACCCTAACCCTACCCCTAACCCTAACCCAATACCTAACACCAACCCTAACCCTAACCCTAACCCTAACCCTAACACCAACCCTAACACTAACCCTAAACCTAACCCTAACCCTAACACCAACCCTAACCCTAACCCTAATTCTAACCCTAACCCTACCCTAACCCTAACCCTAACCCTAACCCTAACCCTAACCCTAACCCTAACCCTAACCCTAACCCCTAACCCTAACCCTAACCCTAACCCTAACCCTAACACCAACCCTAACCCTAATCCTAAACCTAACCCTAACCCTAACCCTAACACTAACCCTAACCCTAACCCTAACCCTAACACCAACCCTAACCCTAACCCTAACCCTAACCCTAACCCTAACCCTATACCTAACACCAACCCTAACCCTAACCCTAACCCTAACCCTAACTCCAACCCTAACCCTAACCCTAACCCTAACACCAACCCTAACCCTAACCCTAACCCTAACCCTAACCCTAACAGTAACCCTAACCCTAACCCTAACCCTAACACCAACCCTAACCCTAACCCTAACCCTAACCCTAATTCTATACCTAACACCAACCCTAACCCTAACCCTAACCCTAACCCTAACCCTAACCGTAACCCTAACCCTAACCCTAAACCTAAACCTAACACCAACCCTAACCCTAACCCTAACCCTAACCCTAACCCTAACACCAACCCTAACCCTAACCCTAACCCTAAACCCTAATCCTAACCCTAACCTTAACCCTAACCCTAACCCTAACCCTAACAAGGGCAAGGTGTACTGGTCAGCGACGGGCAAGTTCTAGGCCTCGGACTAGAAGGAGCCATGGGCGTTGGTCTAGGGCCCGAGCTAGGGCTAATGAGAGCGGTAGGCGTAGCGCTGGTGTAGGCATAGGGCAAGGGGTAGGTGTCGAGGTAAACCTCGGAGTAGGCCTAGGGCCAGGAGTGGGAGCTGTGGCTAGTGGTAGGGTTGGGGATGGTCCTATGGGTAGGGGGAGCTGCAGGGCCAGGGGTAGTGGTAGGACCAGAGGTAGTGCTAGGCGTAGGCCTAGGGCGAGGGGTAGTGCTCGGGGTAGGGTTAGTTGAAGGGCTAGTGTTTGGCAGAGGCCCACGGGCAGTGTTAGGGTTAGGGCTCATGTTAAGCCTAGGACTAGTGGTAGTGGTAGGGGTTGGCCGAGGACTAGGGGTAGGTGTCACGAAATGGCTCCGGGTAGTCCTAGGACTCCGAACGGATGTAGGGCTGATTAGGGTGTGGCTAATGGTGGTTCCAGGGTGATTTCGTAGGACACGGGTTAGTGCTCTGGCTATAGGTAGGGCAAGGTGTACCGGTTGGCGACGGGCAAGTGCTAGGCTTCGGACTAGAGTGAGCACTGGGCGTTGGTCTAGGGCCCGAGGTAGGGCTAGTGGGAGCGGTAGGCGTAGCGCTGGGGTAGGCAAAGGGCAACGGTGGGTGTCGGGGTAAACCTCGGAGTAGGCCTAGGACCAGGAGTGGGAGCTGTGGCTAGGGGTAGAGATGGGGGTGGGCCTATGGGTAGGGGGAGCTGTAGGGACAGGGGTAGGGGTAGGACCAGAGGTAGTGCTAGGCGTAGGCCTAGGGCGAGGGGTAGTGCTCGGGGTAACCTAACCCTAACTCTAACCCTAACCCTAACACTAACCCTAACCCTAACCCTAACCCTAACACCAACCCTAACCCTAACCCTAACCCTAACCCTATACCTAACACCAAACCTAACCCTAACCCTAACCCTAACCCTAACACCAACCCTAACCCTAACCCTAACCCTAACCCTAACACCAACCCTAAACCTAAACCTAACCCTAACCCTAACACCAACCCTAACCCTAATCCTAACCCTAACCCTAACCCTAACACCAATCCTAACCCTAACCCTAACACCAACCCTAACCCGAACCCTAACCCTAACCCTAACCCTAACCCTAACCCTATGCCTAACACGAACCCTAACCCTAACTCTAACCCTAACACCAACCCTAACCCTAACCCTAACCCTAACCCTAAACCTAACACCAACCCTAACCCTAACCCAAACACTAACCCTAACACCAACCCTAACCCTAACCCTAACCCTAACACCAACCCTAACCCTAACCCTACCCCTAACCCTAACCCAATACCTAACACCAAACCTAACCCTAACCCTAACCCTAACCCTAACACCAACCCTAACACTAACCCTAAACCTAATCCTAACCCTAACACCAACCCTAACCCTAACCCTAATTCTAACCCTAACCCTACCCTAACCCTAAACCTAAACCTAACCCTAACCCTAACCCTAACCCTAACCCTAACCCTAACCCTAACCCTAAAACTAACCCTAACCCTAACCCTAACACCAACCCTAACCCTAACCCTACCCCTAACCCTAACCCAATACCTAACACCAACCCTAACCCTAACCCTAACCCTAACCCTAACACCAACCCTAACCCTAACCCTAAACCTAACCCTAACCCTAACCCTAACCCTAACCCTAACACCAACCCTAACCCTAATCCTAACCCTAACCCTAACCCTAACCCTAACACTAACCCTAACCCTAACCCTAACCCTAACACCAACCCTAACCCTAACCCTAACCCTAACCCTAACCCTATACCTAACACCAACCCTAACCCTAACCCTAACCCTAACCCTAACTCCAACCCTAACCCTAACCCTAACCCTAACACCAACCCTAACCCTAACCCTAACCCTAACCCTAACCCTAACACTAACCCTAACCCTAACCCTAACCCTAACACCAACCCTAACCCTAACCCTAACCCTAACCCTAATTCTATACCTAACACCAACCCTAACCCTAACCCTAACCCTAACCCTAACCCTAACCGTAACCCTAAACCTAACCCTAAACCTAAACCTAACACCAACCCTAACCCTAACCCTAACCCTAACACCAACCCTAACCCTAACCCTAACCCTAAACCCTAATCCTAACCCTAACCTTAACCCTAACCCTAACCCTAACCCTAACAAGGGCAAGGTGTACTGGTCAGCGACGGGCAAGTTCTAGGCCTCGGACTAGAAGGAGCCATGGGCGTTGGTCTAGGGCCCGAGCTAGGGCTAATGAGAGCGGTAGGCGTAGCGCTGGTGTAGGCATAGGGCAAGGAGTAGGTGTCGAGGTAAACCTCGGAGTAGGCCTAGGGCCAGGAGTGGGAGCTGTGGCTAGTGGTAGGGTTGGGGATGGTCCTATGGGTAGGGGGAGCTGCAGGGCCAGGGGTAGTGGTAGGACCAGAGGTAGTGCTAGGCGTAGGCCTAGGGCGAGGGGTAGTGCTCGGGGTAGGGTTAGTTGAAGGGCTAGTGTTTGGCAGAGGCCCACGGGCAGTGTTAGGGTTAGGGCTCATGTTAAGCCTAGGACTAGTGGTAGTGGTAGGGGTTGGCCGAGGACTAGGGGTAGGTGTCACGAAATGGCTCCGGGTAGTCCTAGGACTCCGAACGGATGTAGGGCTGATTAGGGTGTGGCTAATGGTGGTTCCAGGGTGATTTCGTAGGACACGGGTTAGTGCTCTGGCTATAGGTAGGGCAAGGTGTACCGGTTGGCGACGGGCAAGTGCTAGGCTTCGGACTAGAGTGAGCACTGGGCGTTGGTCTAGGGCCCGAGGTAGGGCTAGTGGGAGCGGTAGGCGTAGCGCTGGGGTAGGCAAAGGGCAAGGGGTGGGTGTCGGGGTAAACCTCGGAGTAGGCCTAGGACCAGGAGTGGGAGCTGTGGCTAGGGGTAGAGATGGGGGTGGGCCTATGGGTAGGGGGAGCTGTAGGGACAGGGGTAGGGGTAGGACCAGAGGTAGTGCTAGGCGTAGGCCTAGGGCGAGGGGTTGTGCTCGGGGTAACCTAACCCTAACTCTAACCCTAACCCTAACACTAACCCTAACCCTAACCCTAACCCTAACACCAACCCTAACCCTAACCCTAACCCTAACCCTATACCTAACACCAACCCTAACCCTAACCCTAACCCTAACCCTAACACCAACCCTAACCCTAACCCTAACCCTAACCCTAGCCCTAACACCAACCCTAAACCTAAACCTAATCCTAACCCTAACACCAACCCTAACCCTAATCCTAACCCTAACCCTAACCCTAACTCCAACCCTAACCCTAACCCTAAAACCAACCCTAACCCTAACCCTAACCCTAACCCTAACCCTAACACTAACCCTAACCCTAACCCTAACCCTAACACCAACCCTAACCCTAACCCTAACCCTAACCCTAATTCTATACCTAACACCAACCCTAACCCTAACCCTAACCCTAACCCTAACCCTAACCGTAACCCTAAACCTAACCCTAAACCTAAACCTAACACCAACCCTAACCCTAACCCTAACCCTAACCCTAACCCTAACACCAACCCTAACCCTAACCCTAACCCTAAACCCTAATCCTAACCCTAACCTTAACCCTAACCCTAACCCTAACCCTAACAAGGGCAAGGTGTACTGGTCAGCGACGGGCAAGTTCTAGGCCTCGGACTAGAAGGAGCCATGGGCGTTGGTCTAGGGCCCGAGCTAGGGCTAATGAGAGCGGTAGGCGTAGCGCTGGTGTAGGCATAGGGCAAGGGGTAGGTGTCGAGGTAAACCTCGGAGTAGGCCTAGAGCCAGGAGTGGGAGCTGTGGCTAGTGGTAGGGTTGGGGATGGTCCTATGGGTAGGGGGAGCTGCAGGGCCAGGGGTAGTGGTAGGACCAGAGGTAGTGCTAGGCGTAGGCCTAGGGCGAGGGGTAGTGCTCGGGGTAGGGTTAGTTGAAGGGCTAGTGTTTGGCAGAGGCCCACGGGCAGTGTTAGGGTTAGGGCTCATGTTAAGCCTAGGACTAGTGGTAGTGGTAGGGGTTGGCCGAGGACTAGGGGTAGGTGTCACGAAATGGCTCCGGGTAGTCCTAGGACTCCGAACGGATGTAGGGCTGATTAGGGTGTGGCTAATGGTGGTTCCAGGGTGATTTCGTAGGACACGGGTTAGTGCTCTGGCTATAGGTAGGGCAAGGTGTACCGGTTGGCGACGGGCAAGTGCTAGGCTTCGGACTAGAGTGAGCACTGGGCGTTGGTCTAGGGCCCGAGGTAGGGCTAGTGGGAGCGGTAGGCGTAGCGCTGGGGTAGGCAAAGGGCAACGGTGGGTGTCGGGGTAAACCTCGGAGTAGGCCTAGGACCAGGAGTGGGAGCTGTGGCTAGGGGTAGAGATGGGGGTGGGCCTATGGGTAGGGGGAGCTGTAGGGACAGGGGTAGGGGTAGGACCAGAGGTAGTGCTAGGCGTAGGCCTAGGGCGAGGGGTAGTGCTCGGGGTAACCTAACCCTAACTCTAACCCTAACCCTAACACTAACCCTAACCCTAACCCTAACCCTAACACCAACCCTAACCCTAACCCTAACCCTAACCCTATACCTAACACCAACCCTAACCCTAACCCTAACCCTAACCCTAACACCAACCCTAACCCTAACCCTAACCCTAACCCTAGCCCTAACACCAACCCTAAACCTAAACCTAACCCTAACCCTAACACCAACCCTAACCCTAATCCTAACCCTAACCCTAACCCTAACACCAATCCTAACCCTAACCCTAACCCTAACCCTAACACCAACCCTAACCCGAACCCTAACCCTAACCCTAACCCTAACCCTAACCCTATGCCTAACACGAACCCTAACCCTAACCCTAACCCTAACACCAACCCTAACCCTAACCCTAACCCTAACCCTAAACCTAACACCAACCCTAACCCTAACCCAAACACTAACCCTAACACCAACCCTAACCCTAACCCTAACTCTAACCCTAACACCAACCCTAACCCTAACCCTAACCCTAACTCTAACCCTAACCCTAACCCTAAAACCAACCCTAACCCTAACCCTAACCCTAACCCTAACCCTAACTCTAACACTAACCCTAACCCTAACACCAACCCTAACCCTAACCCTAACCCTAACCCTCACACCAACCCTAACCCTAACCCTAACCCTAACCCTAACCCTATGCCTAACACCAAAACTAACCCTAACCCTAACCCTAACCCTACCCTAACCCTAACCCTAACCCTAACCCTAACCCTAACCCTAACCCTAACCCTAACCCTAACCCTAACACCAACCCTAACCCTAACCCTACCCCTACCCTAACCCAATACCTAACACCAAACCTAACCCTAACCCTAACACTAACCCTAACACCAACCCTAACACTAACCCTAAACCTAATCCTAACCCTAACACCAACCCTAACCCTAACCCTAATTCTAACCCTAACCCTACCCTAACCCTAAACCTAACCCTAACCCTAACCCTAACCCTAACCCTAACCCTAAAACTAACCCTAACCCTAACCCTAACCCTAACACCAACCCTAACCCTAACCCTACCCCTAACCCTAACCCAATACCTAACACCAACCCTAAACCTAACCCTAACCCTAACCCTAACACCAACCCTAACACTAACCCTAAACCTAACCCTAACCCTTACACCAACCCTAACCCTAACCCTAATTCTAACCCAAACCCTACCCTAACCCTAACCCTAACCCTAACCCTAACCCTAACCCTAACCCTAACCCTAACCCCTAACCCTAACCCTAAACCTAACCCTAACCCTAACCCTAACCCTAACCCTAACACCAACCCTAACCCTAATCCTAACCCTAACCCTAACCCTAACCCTAACACTAACCCTAACCCTAACCCTAACCCTAACACCAACCCTAACCCTAACCCTAACCCTAACCCTAACCCTATACCTAACACCAACCCTAACCCTAACCCTAACCCTAACCCTAACTCCAACCCTAACCCTAACCCTAACCCTAACACCAACCCTAACCCTAACTCTAACCCTAACCCTAACCCTAACACTAACCCTAACCCTAACCCTAACCCTAACACCAACCCTAACCCTAACCCTAACCCTAACCCTAATTCTATACCTAACACCAACCCTAACCCTAACCCTAACCCTAACCCTAACCCTAACCGTAACCCTAAACCTAACCCTAAACCTAAACCTAACACCAACCCTAACCCTAACCCTAACCCTAACCCTAACACCAACCCTAACCCTAACCCTAACCCTAAACCCTAATCCTAACCCTAACCTTAACCCTAACCCTAACCCTAACCCTAACAAGGGCAAGGTGTACTGGTCAGCGACGGGCAAGTTCTAGGCTTCGGACTAGAAGGAGCCATGGGCGTTGGTCTAGGGCCCGAGCTAGGGCTAATGAGAGCGGTAGGCGTAGCGCTGGTGTAGGCATAGGGCAAGGAGTAGGTGTCGAGGTAAACCTCGGAGTAGGCCTAGGGCCAGGAGTGGGAGCTGTGGCTAGTGGTAGGGTTGGGGATGGTCCTATGGGTAGGGGGAGCTGCAGGGCCAGGGGTAGTGGTAGGACCAGAGGTAGTGCTAGGCGTAGGCCTAGGGCGAGGGTTAGTGCTCGGGGTAGGGTTAGTTGAAGGGCTAGTGTTTGGCAGAGGCCCACGGGCAGTGTTAGGGTTAGGGCTCATGTTAAGCCTAGGACTAGTGGTAGTGGTAGGGGTTGGCCGAGGACTAGGGGTAGGTGTCACGAAATGGCTCCGGGTAGTCCTAGGACTCCGAACGGATGTAGGGCTGATTAGGGTGTGGCTAATGGTGGTTCCAGGGTGATTTCGTAGGACACGGGTTAGTGCTCTGGCTATAGGTAGGGCAAGGTGTACCGGTTGGCGACGGGCAAGTGCTAGGCTTCGGACTAGAGTGAGCACTGGGCGTTGGTCTAGGGCCCGAGATAGGGCTAGTGGGAGCGGTAGGTGTAGCGCTGGGGTAGGCAAAGGGCAACGGTGGGTGTCGGGGTAAACCTCGGAGTAGGCCTAGGACCAGGAGTGGGAGCTGTGGCTAGGGGTAGAGATGGGGGTGGGCCTATGGGTAGGGGGAGCTGTAGGGACAGGGGTAGGGGTAGGACCAGAGGTAGTGCTAGGCGTAGGCCTAGGGCGAGGGGTAGTGCTCGGGGTAACCTAACCCTAACTCTAACCCTAACCCTAACACTAACCCTAACCCTAACCCTAACCCTAACACCAACCCTAACCCTAACCCTAACCCTAACCCTATACCTAACACCAAACCTAACCCTAACCCTAACCCTAACCCTAACACCAACCCTAACCCTAACCCTAACCCTAACCCTAACACCAACCCTAAACCTAAACCTAACCCTAACCCTAACCCTAACCCTAACCCTATGCCTAACACGAACCCTAACCCTAACCCTAACCCTAACACCAACCCTAACCCTAACCCTAACCCTAACCCTAAACCTAACACCAACCCTAACCCTAACCCAAACACTAACCCTAACACCAACCCTAACCCTAACCCTAACTCTAACCCTAACACCAACCCTAACCCTAACCCTAACCCTAACTCTAACCCTAACCCTAACCCTAACACCAACCCTAACCCTAACCCTAACCCTAACCCTAACCCTAACTCTAACCCTAACCCTAACCCTAACACCAACCCTATCCCTAACCCTAACCCTAACCCTCACACCAACCCTAACCCTAACCCTAACCCTAACCCTAACCCTATGCCTAACACCAAAACTAACCCTAACCCTAACCCTAACCCTACCCTAACCCTAACCCTAACCCTAACCCTAACCCTAACCCTAACCCTAACCCTAACCCTAACCCTAACACCAACCCTAACCCTAACCCTACCCCTACCCTAACCCAATACCTAACACCAAACCTAACCCTAACCCTAACCCTAACCCTAACACCAACCCTAACACTAACCCTAAACCTAATCCTAACCCTAACACCAACCCTAACCCTAACCCTAATTCTAACCCTAACCCTACCCTAACCCTAAACCTAACCCTAACCCTAACCCTAACCCTAACCCTAACACTAAAACTAACCCTAACCCTAACCCTAACACCAACCCTAACCCTAACCCTACCCCTAACCCTAACCCAATACCTAACACCAACCCTAACCCTAACCCTAACCCTAACCCTAACACCAACCCTAACACTAACCCTAAACCTAACCCTAACCCTTACACCAACCCTAACCCTAACCCTAATTCTAACCCAAACCCTACCCTAACCCTAACCCTAACCCTAACCCTAACCCTAACCCTAACCCTAACCCCTAACCCTAACCCTAAACCTAACCCTAACCCTAACCCTAACCCTAACCCTAACACCAACCCTAACCCTAATCCTAACCCTAACCCTAACCCTAACCCTAACACTAACCCTAACCCTAACCCTAACCCTAACACCAACCCTAACCCTAACCCTAACCCTAACCCTATACCTAACACCAACCCTAACCCTAACCCTAACCCTAACCCTAACTCCAACCCTAACCCTAACCCTAACCCTAACACCAACCCTAACCCTAACCCTAACCCTAACCCTAACACTAACCCTAACCCTAACCCTAACCCTAACACCAACCCTAACCCTAACCCTAACCCTAACCCTAATTCTATACCTAACACCAACCCTAACCCTAACCCTAACCCTAACCCTAACCGTAACCCTAAACCTAACCCTAAACCTAAACCTAACACCAACCCTAACCCTAACCCTAACCCTAACCCTAACACCAACCCTAACCCTAACCCTAACCCTAAACCCTAATCCTAACCCTAACCTTAACCCTAACCCTAACCCTAACCCTAACAAGGGCAAGGTGTACTGGTCAGCGACGGGCAAGTTCTAGGCCTCGGACTAGAAGGAGCCATGGGCGTTGGTCTAGGGCCCGAGCTAGGGCTAATGAGAGCGGTAGGCGTAGCGCTGGTGTAGGCATAGGGCAAGGAGTAGGTGTCGAGGTAAACCTCGGAGTAGGCCTAGGGCCAGGAGTGGGAGCTGTGGCTAGTGGTAGGGTTGGGGATGGTCCTATGGGTAGGGGGAGCTGCAGGGCCAGGGGTAGTGGTAGGACCAGAGGTAGTGCTAGGCGTAGGCCTAGGGCGAGGGTTAGTGCTCGGGGTAGGGTTAGTTGAAGGGCTAGTGTTTGGCAGAGGCCCACGGGCAGTGTTAGGGTTAGGGCTCATGTTAAGCCTAGGACTAGTGGTAGTGGAAGGGGTTGGCCGAGGACTAGGGGTAGGTGTCACGAAATGGCTCCGGGTAGTCCTAGGACTCCGAACGGATGTAGGGCTGATTAGGGTGTGGCTAATGGTGGTTCCAGGGTGATTTCGTAGGACACGGGTTAGTGCTCTGGCTATAGGTAGGGCAAGGTGTACCGGTTGGCGACGGGCAAGTGCTAGGCTTCGGACTAGAGTGAGCACTGGGCGTTGGTCTAGGGCCCGAGATAGGGCTAGTGGGAGCGGTAGGCGTAGCGCTGGGGTAGGCAAAGGGCAACGGTGGGTGTCGGGGTAAACCTCGGAGTAGGCCTAGGACCAGGAGTGGGAGCTGTGGCTAGGGGTAGAGATGGGGGTGGGCCTATGGGTAGGGGGAGCTGTAGGGACAGGGGTAGGGGTAGGACCAGAGGTAGTGCTAGGCGTAGGCCTAGGGCGAGGGGTAGTGCTCGGGGTAACCTAACCCTAACTCTAACCCTAACCCTAACACTAACCCTAACCCTAACCCTAACCCTAACACCAACCCTAACCCTAACCCTAACCCTAACCCTATACCTAACACCAAACCTAACCCTAACCCTAACCCTAACCCTAACACCAACCCTAACCCTAACCCTAACCCTAACCCTAACACCAACCCTAAACCTAAACCTAACCCTAACCCTAACCCTAACCCTAACCCTATGCCTAACACGAACCCTAACCCTAACCCTAACCCTAACACCAACCCTAACCCTAACCCTAACCCTAACCCTAAACCTAACACCAACCCTAACCCTAACCCAAACACTAACCCTAACACCAACCCTAACCCTAACCCTAACTCTAACCCTAACACCAACCCTAACCCTAACCCTAACCCTAACTCTAACCCTAACCCTAACCCTAACACCAACCCTAACCCTAACCCTAACCCTAACCCTAACCCTAACTCTAACCCTAACCCTAACCCTAACACCAACCCTATCCCTAACCCTAACCCTAACCCTAACACCAACCCTAACCCTAACCCTAACCCTAACCCTAACCCTATGCCTAACACCAAAACTAACCCTAACCCTAATCGTAACCCTACCCTAACCCTAACCCTAACCCTAACCCTAACCCTCACACCAACCCTAACCCTAACCCTAACCCTAACCCTAACCCTATGCCTAACACCAAAACTAACCCTAACCCTAACCCTAACCCTACCCAAACCCTAACCCTAACCCTAACCCTAACCCTAACCCTCACACCAACCCTAACCCTAACCCTAACCCTAACCCTAACCCTATGCCTAACACCAAAACTAACCCTAACCCTAACCCTAACCCTACCCAAACCCTAACCCTAACCCTAACCCTAACCCTAACCCTAACCCTAACCCTAACCCTAACACCAACCCTAACCCTAACCCTACCCCTACCCTAACCCAATACCTAACACCAAACCTAACCCTAACCCTAACACTAACCCTAACACCAACCCTAACACTAACCCTAAACCTAATCCTAACCCTAACACCAACCCTAACCCTAACCCTAATTCTAACCCTAACCCTACCCTAACCCTAAACCTAACCCTAACCCTAACCCTAACCCTAACCCTAACCCTAAAACTAACCCTAACCCTAACCCTAACCCTAACACCAACCCTAACCCTAACCCTACCCCTAACCCTAACCCAATACCTAACACCAACCCTAAACCTAACCCTAACCCTAACCCTAACACCAACCCTAACACTAACCCTAAACCTAACCCTAACCCTTACACCAACCCTAACCCTAACCCTAATTCTAACCCAAACCCTACCCTAACCCTAACCCTAACCCTAACCCTAACCCTAACCCTAACCCTAACCCCTAACCCTAACCCTAAACCTAACCCTAACCCTAACCCTAACCCTAACCCTAACACCAACCCTAACCCTAATCCTAACCCTAACCCTAACCCTAACCCTAACACTAACCCTAACCCTAACCCTAACCCTAACACCAACCCTAACCCTAACCCTAACCCTAACCCTAACCCTATACCTAACACCAACCCTAACCCTAACCCTAACCCTAACCCTAACTCCAACCCTAACCCTAACCCTAACCCTAACACCAACCCTAACCCTAACCCTAACCCTAACCCTAACCCTAACACTAACCCTAACCCTAACCCTAACCCTAACACCAACCCTAACCCTAACCCTAACCCTAACCCTAATTCTATACCTAACACCAACCCTAACCCTAACCCTAACCCTAACCCTAACCCTAACCGTAACCCTAAACCTAACCCTAAACCTAAACCTAACACCAACCCTAACCCTAACCCTAACCCTAACCCTAACACCAACCCTAACCCTAACCCTAACCCTAAACCCTAATCCTAACCCTAACCTTAACCCTAACCCTAACCCTAACCCTAACAAGGGCAAGGTGTACTGGTCAGCGACGGGCAAGTTCTAGGCTTCGGACTAGAAGGAGACATGGGCGTTGGTCTAGGGCCCGAGCTAGGGCTAATGAGAGCGGTAGGCGTAGCGCTGGTGTAGGCATAGGGCAAGGAGTAGGTGTCGAGGTAAACCTCGGAGTAGGCCTAGGGCCAGGAGTGGGAGCTGTGGCTAGTGGTAGGGTTGGGGATGGTCCTATGGGTAGGGGGAGCTGCAGGGCCAGGGGTAGTGGTAGGACCAGAGGTAGTGCTAGGCGTAGGCCTAGGGCGAGGGTTAGTGCTCGGGGTAGGGTTAGTTGAAGGGCTAGTGTTTGGCAGAGGCCCACGGGCAGTGTTAGGGTTAGGGCTCATGTTAAGCCTAGGACTAGTGGTAGTGGTAGGGGTTGGCCGAGGACTAGGGGTAGGTGTCACGAAATGGCTCCGGGTAGTCCTAGGACTCCGAACGGATGTAGGGCTGATTAGGGTGTGGCTAATGGTGGTTCCAGGGTGATTTCGTAGGACACGGGTTAGTGCTCTGGCTATAGGTAGGGCAAGGTGTACCGGTTGGCGACGGGCAAGTGCTAGGCTTCGGACTAGAGTGAGCACTGGGCGTTGGTCTAGGGCCCGAGATAGGGCTAGTGGGAGCGGTAGGTGTAGCGCTGGGGTAGGCAAAGGGCAACGGTGGGTGTCGGGGTAAACCTCGGAGTAGGCCTAGGACCAGGAGTGGGAGCTGTGGCTAGGGGTAGAGATGGGGGTGGGCCTATGGGTAGGGGGAGCTGTAGGGACAGGGGTAGGGGTAGGACCAGAGGTAGTGCTAGGCGTAGGCCTAGGGCGAGGGGTAGTGCTCGGGGTAACCTAACCCTAACTCTAACCCTAACCCTAACACTAACCCTAACCCTAACCCTAACCCTAACACCAACCCTAACCCTAACCCTAACCCTAACCCTATACCTAACACCAAACCTAACCCTAACCCTAACCCTAACCCTAACACCAACCCTAACCCTAACCCTAACCCTAACCCTAACACCAACCCTAAACCTAAACCTAACCCTAACCCTAACCCTAACCCTAACCCTATGCCTAACACGAACCCTAACCCTAACCCTAACCCTAACACCAACCCTAACCCTAACCCTAACCCTAACCCTAAACCTAACACCAACCCTAACCCTAACCCAAACACTAACCCTAACACCAACCCTAACCCTAACCCTAACTCTAACCCTAACACCAACCCTAACCCTAACCCTAACCCTAACTCTAACCCTAACCCTAACCCTAACACCAACCCTAACCCTAACCCTAACCCTAACCCTAACCCTAACTCTAACCCTAACCCTAACCCTAACACCAACCCTATCCCTAACCCTAACCCTAACCCTCACACCAACCCTAACCCTAACCCTAACCCTAACCCTAACCCTATGCCTAACACCAAAACTAACCCTAACCCTAACCCTAACCCTACCCTAACCCTAACCCTAACCCTAACCCTAACCCTAACCCTAACCCTAACCCTAACCCTAACACCAACCCTAACCCTAACCCTACCCCTACCCTAACCCAATACCTAACACCAAACCTAACCCTAACCCTAACCCTAACCCTAACACCAACCCTAACACTAACCCTAAACCTAATCCTAACCCTAACACCAACCCTAACCCTAACCCTAATTCTAACCCTAACCCTACCCTAACCCTAAACCTAACCCTAACCCTAACCCTAACCCTAACCCTAACACTAAAACTAACCCTAACCCTAACCCTAACCCTAACACCAACCCTAACCCTAACCCTACCCCTAACCCTAACCCAATACCTAACACCAACCCTAACCCTAACCCTAACCCTAACCCTAACACCAACCCTAACACTAACCCTAAACCTAACCCTAACCCTTACACCAACCCTAACCCTAACCCTAATTCTAACCCAAACCCTACCCTAACCCTAACCCTAACCCTAACCCTAACCCTAACCCTAACCCTAACCCCTAACCCTAACCCTAAACCTAACCCTAACCCTAACCCTAACCCTAACCCTAACACCAACCCTAACCCTAATCCTAACCCTAACCCTAACCCTAACCCTAACACTAACCCTAACCCTAACCCTAACCCTAACACCAACCCTAACCCTAACCCTAACCCTAACCCTAACCCTATACCTAACACCAACCCTAACCCTAACCCTAACCCTAACCCTAACTCCAACCCTAACCCTAACCCTAACCCTAACACCAACCCTAACCCTAACCCTAACCCTAACCCTAACCCTAACCCTAACACTAACCCTAACCCTAACCCTAACCCTAACACCAACCCTAACCCTAACCCTAACCCTAACCCTAATTCTATACCTAACACCAACCCTAACCCTAACCCTAACCCTAACCCTAACCCTAACCGTAACCCTAAACCTAACCCTAAACCTAAACCTAACACCAACCCTAACCCTAACCCTAACCCTAACCCTAACACCAACCCTAACCCTAACCCTAACCCTAAACCCTAATCCTAACCCTAACCTTAACCCTAACCCTAACCCTAACCCTAACAAGGGCAAGGTGTACTGGTCAGCGACGGGCAAGTTCTAGGCCTCGGACTAGAAGGAGCCATGGGCGTTGGTCTAGGGCCCGAGCTAGGGCTAATGAGAGCGGTAGGCGTAGCGCTGGTGTAGGCATAGGGCAAGGAGTAGGTGTCGAGGTAAACCTCGGAGTAGGCCTAGGGCCAGGAGTGGGAGCTGTGGCTAGTGGTAGGGTTGGGGATGGTCCTATGGGTAGGGGGAGCTGCAGGGCCAGGGGTAGTGGTAGGACCAGAGGTAGTGCTAGGCGTAGGCCTAGGGCGAGGGGTAGTGCTCGGGGTAGGGTTAGTTGAAGGGCTAGTGTTTGGCAGAGGCCCACGGGCAGTGTTAGGGTTAGGGCTCATGTTAAGCCTAGGACTAGTGGTAGTGGAAGGGGTTGGCCGAGGACTAGGGGTAGGTGTCACGAAATGGCTCCGGGTAGTCCTAGGACTCCGAACGGATGTAGGGCTGATTAGGGTGTGGCTAATGGTGGTTCCAGGGTGATTTCGTAGGACACGGGTTAGTGCTCTGGCTATAGGTAGGGCAAGGTGTACCGGTTGGCGACGGGCAAGTGCTAGGCTTCGGACTAGAGTGAGCACTGGGCGTTGGTCTAGGGCCCGAGATAGGGCTAGTGGGAGCGGTAGGCGTAGCGCTGGGGTAGGCAAAGGGCAACGGTGGGTGTCGGGGTAAACCTCGGAGTAGGCCTAGGACCAGGAGTGGGAGCTGTGGCTAGGGGTAGAGATGGGGGTGGGCCTATGGGTAGGGGGAGCTGTAGGGACAGGGGTAGGGGTAGGACCAGAGGTAGTGCTAGGCGTAGGCCTAGG
The DNA here is from genome assembly GCF_964194185.1 of Rhinolophus hipposideros. Classification (NCBI taxonomy): domain Eukaryota; kingdom Metazoa; phylum Chordata; class Mammalia; order Chiroptera; family Rhinolophidae; genus Rhinolophus; species Rhinolophus hipposideros. The sequence goes on along the minus strand of NW_027669234.1, from coordinate 185,643 downwards.
GCGAGGGGTAGTGCTCGGGGTAACCTAACCCTAACTCTAACCCTAACCCTAACACTAACCCTAACCCTAACCCTAACCCTAACACCAACCCTAACCCTAACCCTAACCCTAACCCTATACCTAACACCAAACCTAACCCTAACCCTAACCCTAACCCTAACACCAACCCTAACCCTAACCCTAACCCTAACCCTAACACCAACCCTAAACCTAAACCTAACCCTAACCCTAACCCTAACCCTAACCCTATGCCTAACACGAACCCTAACCCTAACCCTAACCCTAACACCAACCCTAACCCTAACCCTAACCCTAACCCTAAACCTAACACCAACCCTAACCCTAACCCAAACACTAACCCTAACACCAACCCTAAACCTAACCCTAACTCTAACCCTAACACCAACCCTAACCCTAACCCTAACCCTAACTCTAACCCTAACCCTAACCCTAACACCAACCCTAACCCTAACCCTAACCCTAACCCTAACCCTAACTCTAACCCTAACCCTAACCCTAACACCAACCCTATCCCTAACCCTAACCCTAACCCTAACACCAACCCTAACCCTAACCCTAACCCTAACCCTAACCCTATGCCTAACACCAAAACTAACCCTAACCCTAATCGTAACCCTACCCTAACCCTAACCCTAACCCTAACCCTAACCCTAACCCTAACCCTAACACCAACCCTAACCCTAACCCTACCCCTAACCCTAACCCAATACCTAACACCAAACCTAACCCTAACCCTAACCCTAACCCTAACACCAACCCTAACACTAACCCTAAACCTAATCCTAACCCTAACACCAACCCTAACCCTAACCCTAATTCTAACCCTAACCCTACCCTAACCCTAAACCTAACCCTAACCCTAACCCTAACCCTAACCCTAACCCTAAAACTAACCCTAACCCTAACCCTAACACCAACCCTAACCCTAACCCTACCCCTAACCCTAACCCAATACCTAACACCAACCCTAACCCTAACCCTAACCCTAACCCTAACACCAACCCTAACCCTAACCCTAAACCTAACCCTAACCCTAACCCTAACCCTAACCCTAACACCAACCCTAACCCTAATCCTAACCCTAACCCTAACCCTAACCCTAACACTAACCCTAACCCTAACCCTAACCCTAACACCAACCCTAACCCTAACCCTAACCCTAACCCTAACCCTATACCTAACACCAACCCTAACCCTAACCCTAACCCTAACCCTAACTCCAACCCTAACCCTAACCCTAACCCTAACACCAACCCTAACCCTAACCCTAACCCTAACCCTAACCCTAACACTAACCCTAACCCTAACCCTAACCCTAACACCAACCCTAACCCTAACCCTAACCCTAACCCTAATTCTATACCTAACACCAACCCTAACCCTAACCCTAACCCTAACCCTAACCCTAACCGTAACCCTAAACCTAACCCTAAACCTAAACCTAACACCAACCCTAACCCTAACCCTAACCCTAACTCTAACACCAACCCTAACCCTAACCCTAACCCTAAACCCTAATCCTAAACCTAACCTTAACCCTAACCCTAACCCTAACCCTAACAAGGGCAAGGTGTACTGGTCAGCGACGGGCAAGTTCTAGGCCTCGGACTAGAAGGAGCCATGGGCGTTGGTCTAGGGCCCGAGCTAGGGCTAATGAGAGCGGTAGGCGTAGCGCTGGTGTAGGCATAGGGCAAGGAGTAGGTGTCGAGGTAAACCTCGGAGTAGGCCTAGGGCCAGGAGTGGGAGCTGTGGCTAGTGGTAGGGTTGGGGATGGTCCTATGGGTAGGGGGAGCTGCAGGGCCAGGGGTAGTGGTAGGACCAGAGGTAGTGCTAGGCGTAGGCCTAGGGCGAGGGTTAGTGCTCGGGGTAGGGTTAGTTGAAGGGCTAGTGTTTGGCAGAGGCCCACGGGCAGTGTTAGGGTTAGGGCTCATGTTAAGCCTAGGACTAGTGGTAGTGGTAGGTGTTGGCCGAGGACTAGGGGTAGGTGTCACGAAATGGCTCCGGGTAGTCCTAGGACTCCGAACGGATGTAGGGCTGATTAGGGTGTGGCTAATGGTGGTTCCAGGGTGATTTCGTAGGACACGGGTTAGTGCTCTGGCTATAGGTAGGGCAAGGTGTACCGGTTGGCGACGGGCAAGTGCTAGGCTTCGGACTAGAGTGAGCACTGGGCGTTGGTCTAGGGCCCGAGGTAGGGCTAGTGGGAGCGGTAGGCGTAGCGCTGGGGTAGGCAAAGGGCAAGGGGTGGGTGTCGGGGTAAACCTCGGAGTAGGCCTAGGACCAGGAGTGGGAGCTGTGGCTAGGGGTAGAGATGGGGGTGGGCCTATGGGTAGGGGGAGCTGTAGGGACAGGGGTAGGGGTAGGACCAGAGGTAGTGCTAGGCGTAGGCCTAGGGCGAGGGGTTGTGCTCGGGGTAACCTAACCCTAACTCTAACCCTAACCCTAACACTAACCCTAACCCTAACCCTAACCCTAACACCAACCTTAACCCTAACCCTAACCCTATACCTAACACCAACCCTAACCCTAACCCTAACCCTAACCCTAACACCAACCCTAACACTAACCCTAACCCTAACCCTAGCCCTAACACCAACCCTAAACCTAAACCTAACCCTAACCCTAACACCAACCCTAACCCTAATCCTAACCCTAACCCTAACCCTAACACCAATCCTAACCCTAACCCTAACCCTAACCCTAACACCAACCCTAACCCGAACCCTAACCCTAACCCTAACACTAACCCTAACCCTAACCCAAACACTAACCCTAACACCAACCCTAACCCTAACCCTAACTCTAACCCTAACACCAACCCTAACCCTAACCCTAACCCTAACTCTAACCCTAACCCTAACCCTAACACCAACCCTACCCCTAACCCTAACCCTAACCCTAACACCAACCCTAACCCTAACCCTAACCCTAACCCTAACCCTAATCCTATGCCTAACACCAAAACTAACCCTAACCCTAACCCTAACCCTACCCTAACCCTAACTCTAACCCTAACCCTAACCCTAACCCTAACCCTAACCCTAACCCCTAACCCTAACCCTAACCCTAACCCTAACCGTAACCCTAACCCTAACCCTAACCCTAACCCTAACCCTAAACCTAACCCTAACACTAACCCTAACCCTAACCCTAACCCTAACACCAACCCTAACCCTAACCCTAACCCTAACCCTAACCCTATACCTAACACCAACCCTAACCCTAACCCTAACCCTAACCCTAACTCCAACCCTAACCCTAACCCTAACCCTAACACCAACCCTAACCCTAAACCTAACCCTAACCCTAACACTAACCCTAACCCTAACCCTAACACCAACCCTAACCCTAACCCTAACCCAGACCCTAACCCTATACCTAACACCAACCCTAACCCTAACCCTAACCCTAACCCTAACCCTAACCGTAACCCTAACCCTAACCCTAAACCTAAACCTAACACCAACCCTAACCCTAACCCTAACCCTAACCCTAACACCAACCCTAACCCTAACCCTAACCCTAAACCCTAATCCTAAACCTAACCTTAACCCTAACCCTAACCCTAACCCTAACAAGGGCAAGGTGTACTGGTCAGCGACGGGCAAGTTCTAGGCCTCGGACTAGAAGGAGCCATGGGCGTTGGTCTAGGGCCCGAGCTAGGGCTAGTGAGAGCTGTAGGCGTAGCGCTGGGGTAGGCATAGGGCAAGGGGTAGGTGTCGTGGTAAACCTCGGAGTAGGCCTAGGGCCAGGAGTGGGAGCTGTGGCTTGTGATAGGGTTGGGGATGGGCCTATGGGTTGGGGGAGCTGTAGGGCCAGGGGTAGTGGTAGGACCAGAGGTAGTGCTAGGCGTAGGCCTAGGGCGAGGGGTAGTGCTCGGGGTAACCTAACCCTAACCCTAACCCTAACACTAACAATAACCCTAACCCTAACCCTAATCCTAACACCAACCCTAAACCTAACCCTAACCCTAACCCTATACCTAACACCAACCCTAACCCTAACCCTAACCCTAACCCTAACACCAACCCTAACCCTAACCCTAACCCTAACCCTAACACCAACCCTAAACCTAAACCTAACCCTAACACTAACACCAACCCTAACCCTAATCCTAAACCTAACCCTAACCCTAACACCAATCCTAACCCTAACCCTAACCCTAACCCTAACACCAACCCTAACCCTAACCCTAACCCTAACCGTAACCCTAACCCTATGCCTAAGACGAACCCTAACCCTAACCCTAACCCTAACACCAACCCTAACCCTAACCCTAACCCTAACCCTAACCCTAACCCTAACCCTAACCCCTAACCCTAACCCTAACCCTAACCCTAACCCTAACCCTAACCCTAACACCAACCCTAACCCTAATCCTAACCCTAACCCTAACCCTAACCCTAACACTAACCCTAACCCTAACCCTAACCCTAACACCAACCCTAACCCTAACCCTAACCCTAACCCTAACCCTATACCTAACACCAACCCTAACCCTAACCCTAACCCTAACCCTAACTCCAACCCTAACCCTAACCCTAACCCTAACACCAACCCTAACCCTAACCCTAACCCTAACCCTAACCCTAACACTAACCCTAACCCTAACCCTAACCCTAACCCTAACACCAACCCTAACCCTAACCCTAACCCTAACCCTAATTCTATACCTAACACCAACCCTAACCCTAACCCTAACCCTAACCCTAACCCTAACCGTAACCCTAAACCTAACCCTAAACCTAAACCTAACACCAACCCTAACCCTAACCCTAACCCTAACACCAACCCTAACCCTAACCCTAACCCTAAACCCTAATCCTAACCCTAACCTTAACCCTAACCCTAACCCTAACCCTAACAAGGGCAAGGTGTACTGGTCAGCGACGGGCAAGTTCTAGGCCTCGGACTAGAAGGAGCCATGGGCGTTGGTCTAGGGCCCGAGCTAGGGCTAATGAGAGCGGTAGGCGTAGCGCTGGTGTAGGCATAGGGCAAGGAGTAGGTTTCGAGGTAAACCTCGGAGTAGGCCTAGGGCCAGGAGTGGGAGCTGTGGCTAGTGGTAGGGTTGGGGATGGTCCTATGGGTAGGGGGAGCTGCAGGGCCAGGGGTAGTGGTAGGACCAGAGGTAGTGCTAGGCGTAGGCCTAGGGCGAGGGGTAGTGCTCGGGGTAGGGTTAGTTGAAGGGCTAGTGTTTGGCAGAGGCCCACGGGCAGTGTTAGGGTTAGGGCTCATGTTAAGCCTAGGACTAGTGGTAGTGGTAGGGGTTGGCCGAGGACTAGGGGTAGGTGTCACGAAATGGCTCCGGGTAGTCCTAGGAATCCGAACGGATGTAGGGCTGATTAGGGTGTGGCTAATGGTGGTTCCAGGGTGATTTCGTAGGACACGGGTTTGTGCTCTGGCTATAGGTAGGGCAAGGTGTACCGGTTGGCGACGGGCAAGTGCTAGGCTTCGGACTAGAGTGAGCACTGGGCGTTGGTCTAGGGCCCGAGGTAGGGCTAGTGGGAGCGGTAGGCGTAGCGCTGGGGTAGGCAAAGGGCAAGGGGTGGGTGTCGGGGTAAACCTCGGAGTAGGCCTAGGACCAGGAGTGGGAGCTGTGGCTAGGGGTAGAGATGGGGGTGGGCCTATGGGTAGGGGGAGCTGTAGGGACAGGGGTAGGGGTAGGACCAGAGGTAGTGCTAGGCGTAGGCCTAGGGCGAGGGGTTGTGCTCGGGGTAACCTAACCCTAACTCTAACCCTAACCCTAACACTAACCCTAACCCTAACCCTAACCCTAACACCAACCCTAACCCTAACCCTAACCCTAACCCTATACCTAACACCAACCCTAACCCTAACCCTAACCCTAACCCTAACACCAACCCTAACCCTAACCCTAACCCTAACCCTAGCCCTAACACCAACCCTAAACCTAAACCTAACCCTAACCCTAACACCAACCCTAACCCTAATCCTAACCCTAACCCTAACCCTAACTCAAACCCTAACCCTAACCCTAACCCTAACACCAACCCTAACCCTAACCCTAACCCTAACCCTAATTCTATACCTAACACCAACCCTAACCCTAACCCTAACCCTAACCCTAACCCTAACCGTAACCCTAAACCTAACCCTAAACCTAAACCTAACACCAACCCTAACCCTAACCCTAACCCTAACCCTAACACCAACCCTAACCCTAACCCTAACCCTAAACCCTAATCCTAACCCTAACCTTAACCCTAACCCTAACCCTAACCCTAACAAGGGCAAGGTGTACTGGTCAGCGCCGGGCAAGTTCTAGGCCTCGGACTAGAAGGAACCATGGGCGTTGGTCTAGGGCCCGAGGTAGGGCTAGTGGGAGCGGTAGGCGTAGCGCTGGGGTAGGAAAAAGGGCAACGGTGGGTGTCGGGGTAAACCTCGGAGTAGGCCTAGGACCAGGAGTGGGAGCTGTGGCTAGGGGTAGAGATGGGGGTGGGCCTATGGGTAGGGGGAGCTGTAGGGACAGGGGTAGGGGTAGGACCAGAGGTAGTGCTAGGCATAGGCCTAGGGCGAGTGGTAGTGCTCGGGGTAACCTAACCCTAACTCTAACCCTAAACCTAACACTAACCCTACCCTAACCCTAACCCTAACACCAACCTTAACCCTAACCCTAACCCTAACCCTATACCTAACACCAACCCTAACCCTAACCCTAACCCTAACCCTAACACCAACCCTAACCCTAACCCTAACCCTAACCCTAGCCCTAACACCAACCCTAAACCTAAACCTAACCCTAACCCTAACACCAACCCTAACCCTAATCCTAACCCTAACCCTAACCCTAACACCAATCCTAACCCTAACCCTAACCCTAACACTAACACCAACCCTAACCCGAACCCTAACCCTAACCCTAACCCTAACCCTAACCCTATGCCTAACACGAACCCTAACCCTAACCCTAACCCTAACACCAACCCTAACCCTAACCCTAACCCTAACCCTAAACCTAACACCAACCCTAACCCTAACCCAAACACTAACCCTAACACCAACCCTAACCCTAACCCTAACTCTAACCCTAACACCAACCCTAACCCTAACCCTAACCCTAACTCTAACCCTAACCCTAACCCTAACACCAACCCTAACCCTAACCCTAACCCTAACCCTAACTCTAACCCTAACCCTAACCCTAACACCAACCCTAACCCTAACCCTAACCCTAACCCTAACACCAACCCTAACCCTAACCCTAACCCTAACACTAACCCTATGCCTAACACCAAAACTAACCCTAACCCTAACCCTAACCCTACCCTAACCCTAACCCTAACCCTAACCCTAACCCTAACCCTAACCCTAACACCAACCCTAACCCTAACCCTACCCCTAACCCTAACCCAATACCTAACACCAAACCTAACCCTAACCCTAACCCTAACCCTAACACCAACCCTAACACTAACCCTAAACCTAATCCTAACCCTAACACCAACCCTAACCCTAACCCTAATTCTAACCCTAACCCTACCCTAACCCTAAACCTAACCCTAACCCTAACCCTAACCCTAACCCTAACCCTAAAACTAACCCTAACCCTAACCCTAACACCAACCCTAACCCTAACCCTACCCCTAACCCTAACCCAATACCTAACACCAACCCTAACCCTAACCCTAACCCTAACCCTAACACCAACCCTAACACTAACCCTAAACCTAACCCTAACCCTAACACCAACCCTAACCCTAACCCTAATTCTAACCCAAACCCTACCCTAACCCTAACCCTAACCCTAACCCTAACCCTAACCCTAACCCTAACCCCTAACCCTAACCCTAAACCTAACCCTAACCCTAACCCTAACCCTAACCCTAACACCAACCCTAACCCTAATCCTAACCCTAACCCTAACCCTAACCCTAACACTAACCCTAACCCTAACCCTAACCCTAACACCAACCCTAACCCTAACCCTAACCCTAACCCTAACCCTATACCTAACACCAACCCTAACCCTAACCCTAACCCTAACCCTAACTCCAACCCTAACCCTAACCCTAACCCTAACACCAACCCTAACCCTAACCCTAACCCTAACGCTAACCCTAACACTAACCCTAACCCTAACCCTAACCCTAACACCAACCCTAACCCTAACCCTAACCCTAACCCTAATTCTATACCTAACACCAACCCTAACCCTAACCCTAACCCTAACCCTAACCGTAACCCTAAACCTAACCCTAAACCTAAACCTAACACCAACCCTAACCCTAACCCTAACCCTAACCCTAACACCAACCCTAACCCTAACCCTAACCCTAAACCCTAATCCTAACCCTAACCTTAACCCTAACCCTAACCCTAACCCTAACCCTAACAAGGGCAAGGTGTACTGGTCAGCGACGGGCAAGTTCTAGGCCTCGGACTAGAAGGAGCCATGGGCGTTGGTCTAGGGCCCGAGCTAGGGCTAATGAGAGCGGTAGGCGTAGCGCTGGTGTAGGCATAGGGCAAGGAGTAGGTGTCGAGGTAAACCTCGGAGTAGTCCTAGGGCCAGGAGTGGGAGCTGTGGCTAGTGGTAGGGTTGGGGATGGTCCTATGGGTAGGGGGAGCTGCAGGGCCAGGGGTAGTGGTAGGACCAGAGGTAGTGCTAGGCGTAGGCCTAGGGCGAGGGTTAGTGCTCGGGGTAGGGTTAGTTGAAGGGCTAGTGTTTGGCAGAGGCCCACGGGCAGTGTTAGGGTTAGGGCTCATGTTAAGCCTAGGACTAGTGGTAGTGGTAGGGGTTGGCCGAGGACTAGGGGTAGGTGTCACGAAATGGCTCCGTGTAGTCCTAGGACTCCGAACGGATGTAGGGCTGATTAGGGTGTGGCTAATGGTGGTTCCAGGGTGATTTCGTAGGACACGGGTTAGTGCTCTGGCTATAGGTAGGGCAAGGTGTACCGGTTGGCGACGGGCAAGTGCTAGGCTTCGGACTAGAGTGAGCACTGGGCGTTGGTCTAGGGCCCGAGGTATGGCTAGTGGGAGCGGTAGGCGTAGCGCTGGGGTAGGCAAAGGGCAAGGGGTGGGTGTCGGGGTAAACCTCGGAGTAGGCCTAGGACCAGGAGTGGGAGCTGTGGCTAGGGGTAGAGATGGGGGTGGGCCTATGGGTAGGGGGAGCTGTAGGGACAGGGGTAGGGGTAGGACCAGAGGTAGTGCTAGGCGTAGGCCTAGGGCGAGGGGTTGTGCTCGGGGTAACCTAACCCTAACTCTAACCCTAACCCTAACACTAACCCTAACCCTAACCCTAACCCTAACACCAACCCTAACCCTAACCCTAACCCTATACCTACCACCAACCCTAACCCTAACCCTAACCCTAACCCTAACACCAACCCTAACCCTAACCCTAACCCTAACCCTAACCCTAATCCTATGCCTAACACCAAAACTAACCCTAACCCTAACCCTAACCCTACCCTAACCCTAACTCTAACCCTAACCCTAACCCTAACCCTAACCCTAACCCTAACCCCTAACCCTAACCCTAACCCTAACCCTAACCGTAACCCTAACCCTAACCCTAACCCTAACCCTAACCCTAAACCTAACCCTAACACTAACCCTAACCCTAACCCTAACCCTAACACCAACCCTAACCCTAACCCTAACCCTAACCCTAACCCTATACCTAACACCAACCCTAACCCTAACCCTAACCCTAACCCTAACTCCAACCCTAACCCTAACCCTAACCCTAACACCAACCCTAACCCTAAACCTAACCCTAACCCTAACACTAACCCTAACCCTAACCCTAACCCTAACACCAACCCTAACCCTAACCCTAACCCAGACCCTAACCCTATACCTAACACCAACCCTAACCCTAACCCTAACCCTAACCCTAACCCTAACCGTAACCCTAACCCTAACCCTAAACCTAAACCTAACACCAACCCTAACCCTAACCCTAACCCTAACCCTAACACCAACCCTAACCCTAACCCTAACCCTAAACCCTAATCCTAAACCTAACCTTAACCCTAACCCTAACCCTAACCCTAACAAGGGCAAGGTGTACTGGTCAGCGACGGGCAAGTTCTAGGCCTCGGACTAGAAGGAGCCATGGGCGTTGGTCTAGGGCCCGAGCTAGGGCTAGTGAGAGCGGTAGGCGTAGCGCTGGGGTAGGCATAGGGCAAGGGGTAGGTGTCGTGGTAAACCTCGGAGTAGGCCTAGGGCCAGGAGTGGGAGCTGTGGCTTGTGATAGGGTTGGGGATGGGCCTATGGGTTGGGGGAGCTGTAGGGCCAGGGGTAGTGGTAGGACCAGAGGTAGTGCTAGGCGTAGGCCTAGGGCGAGGGGTAGTGCTCGGGGTAACCTAACCCTAACCCTAACCCTAACACTAACAATAACCCTAACCCTAACCCTAATCCTAACACCAACCCTAAACCTAACCCTAACCCTAACCCTATACCTAACACCAACCCTAACCCTAACCCTAACCCTAACCCTAACACCAACCCTAACCCTAACCCTAACCCTAACCCTAACACCAACCCTAAACCTAAACCTAACCCTAACACTAACACCAACCCTAACCCTAATCCTAAACCTAACCCTAACCCTAACACCAATCCTAACCCTAACCCTAACCCTAACCCTAACACCAACCCTAACCCTAACCCTAACCCTAACCGTAACCCTAACCCTATGCCTAAGACGAACCCTAACCCTAACCCTAACCCTAACACCAACCCTAACCCTAACCCTAACCCTAACCCTAACCCTAACCCTAACCCTAACCCTAACCCCTAACCCTAACCCTAACCCTAACCCTAACCCTAACCCTAACCCTAACCTTAACACCAACCCTAACCCTAATCCTAACCCTAACCCTAACCCTAACCCTAACACTAACCCTAACCCTAACCCTAACCCTAACACCAACCCTAACCCTAACCCTAACCCTAACCCTAACCCTATACCTAACACCAACCCTAACCCTAACCCTAACCCTAACCCTAACTCCAACCCTAACCCTAACCCTAACCCTAACACCAACCCTAACCCTAACCCTAACCCTAACCCTAACCCTAACACTAACCCTAACCCTAACCCTAACCCTAACCCTAACACCAACCCTAACCCTAACCCTAACCCTAACCCTAATTCTATACCTAACACCAACCCTAACCCTAACCCTAACCCTAACCCTAACCCTAACCGTAACCCTAAACCTAACCCTAAACCTAAACCTAACACCAACCCTAACCCTAACCCTAACCCTAACACCAACCCTAACCCTAACCCTAACCCTAAACCCTAATCCTAACCCTAACCTTAACCCTAACCCTAACCCTAACCCTAACAAGGGCAAGGTGTACTGGTCAGCGACGGGCAAGTTCTAGGCCTCGGACTAGAAGGAGCCATGGGCGTTGGTCTAGGGCCCGAGCTAGGGCTAATGAGAGCGGTAGGCGTAGCGCTGGTGTAGGCATAGGGCAAGGAGTAGGTTTCGAGGTAAACCTCGGAGTAGGCCTAGGGCCAGGAGTGGGAGCTGTGGCTAGTGGTAGGGTTGGGGATGGTCCTATGGGTAGGGGGAGCTGCAGGGCCAGGGGTAGTGGTAGGACCAGAGGTAGTGCTAGGCGTAGGCCTAGGGCGAGGAGTAGTGCTCGGGGTAGGGTTAGTTGAAGGGCTAGTGTTTGGCAGAGGCCCACGGGCAGTGTTAGGGTTAGGGCTCATTTTAAGCCTAGGACTAGTGGTAGTGGTAGGGGTTGGCCGAGGACTAGGGGTAGGTGTCACGAAATGGCTCCGGGTAGTCCTAGGAATCCGAACGGATGTAGGGCTGATTAGGGTGTGGCTAATGGTGGTTCCAGGGTGATTTCGTAGGACACGGGTTTGTGCTCTGGCTATAGGTAGGGCAAGGTGTACCGGTTGGCGACGGGCAAGTGCTAGGCTTCGGACTAGAGTGAGCACTGGGCGTTGGTCTAGGGCCCGAGGTATGGCTAGTGGGAGCGGTAGGCGTAGCGCTGGGGTAGGCAAAGGGCAAGGGGTGGGTGTCGGGGTAAACCTCGGAGTAGGCCTAGGACCAGGAGTGGGAGCTGTGGCTAGGGGTAGAGATGGGGGTGGGCCTATGGGTAGGGGGAGCTGTAGGGACAGGGGTAGGGGTAGGACCAGAGGTAGTGCTAGGCGTAGGCCTAGGGCGAGGGGTTGTGCTCGGGGTAACCTAACCCTAACTCTAACCCTAACCCTAACACTAACCCTAACCCTAACCCTAACCCTAACACCAACCTTAACCCTAACCCTAACCCTATACCTAACACCAACCCTAACCCTAACCCTAACCCTAACCCTAACACCAACCCTAACACTAACCCTAACCCTAACCCTAGCCCTAACACCAACCCTAAACCTAAACCTAACCCTAACCCTAACACCAACCCTAACCCTAATCCTAACCCTAACCCTAACCCTAACACCAATCCTAACCCTAACCCTAACCCTAACCCTAACACCAACCCTAACCCGAACCCTAACCCTAACCCTAACACTAACCCTAACCCTAACCCTATGCCTAACACGAACCCTAACCCTAACCCTAACCCTAACACCAACCCTAACCCTAACCCTAACCCTAACCCTAAACCTAACACCAACCCTAACCCTAACCCAAACACTAACCCTAACACCAACCCTAACCCTAACCCTAACTCTAACCCTAACACCAACCCTAACCCTAACCCTAACTCTAACCCTAACCCTAACCCTAACACCAACCCTACCCCTAACCCTAACCCTAACCCTAACACCAACCCTAACCCTAACCCTAACCCTAACCCTAACCCTAATCCTATGCCTAACACCAAAACTAACCCTAACCCTAACCCTAACCCTACCCTAACCCTAACTCTAACCCTAACCCTAACCCTAACCCTAACCCTAACCCTAACCCCTAACCCTAACCCTAACCCTAACCCTAACCGTAACCCTAACCCTAACCCTAACCCTAACCCTAACCCTAAACCTAACCCTAACACTAACCCTAACCCTAACCCTAACCCTAACACCAACCCTAACCCTAACCCTAACCCTAACCCTAACCCTATACCTAACACCAACCCTAACCCTAACCCTAACCCTAACCCTAACTCCAACCCTAACCCTAACCCTAACCCTAACACCAACCCTAACCCTAAACCTAACCCTAACCCTAACACTAACCCTAACCCTAACCCTAACACCAACCCTAACCCTAACCCTAACCCAGACCCTAACCCTATACCTAACACCAACCCTAACCCTAACCCTAACCCTAACCCTAACCCTAACCGTAACCCTAACCCTAACCCTAAACCTAAACCTAACACCAACCCTAACCCTAACCCTAACCCTAACCCTAACACCAACCCTAACCCTAACCCTAACCCTAAACCCTAATCCTAAACCTAACCTTAACCCTAACCCTAACCCTAACCCTAACAAGGGCAAGGTGTACTGGTCAGCGACGGGCAAGTTCTAGGCCTCGGACTAGAAGGAGCCATGGGCGTTGGTCTAGGGCCCGAGCTAGGGCTAGTGAGAGCTGTAGGCGTAGCGCTGGGGTAGGCATAGGGCAAGGGGTAGGTGTCGTGGTAAACCTCGGAGTAGGCCTAGGGCCAGGAGTGGGAGCTGTGGCTTGTGATAGGGTTGGGGATGGGCCTATGGGTTGGGGGAGCTGTAGGGCCAGGGGTAGTGGTAGGACCAGAGGTAGTGCTAGGCGTAGGCCTAGGGCGAGGGGTAGTGCTCGGGGTAACCTAACCCTAACCCTAACCCTAACACTAACAATAACCCTAACCCTAACCCTAATCCTAACACCAACCCTAAACCTAACCCTAACCCTAACCCTATACCTAACACCAACCCTAACCCTAACCCTAACCCTAACCCTAACACCAACCCTAACCCTAACCCTAACCCTAACCCTAACACCAACCCTAAACCTAAACCTAACCCTAACACTAACACCAACCCTAACCCTAATCCTAAACCTAACCCTAACCCTAACACCAATCCTAACCCTAACCCTAACCCTAACCCTAACACCAACCCTAACCCTAACCCTAACCCTAACCGTAACCCTAACCCTATGCCTAAGACGAACCCTAACCCTAACCCTAACCCTAACACCAACCCTAACCCTAACCCTAACCCTAACCCTAACCCTAACCCTAACCCTAACCCTAACCCCTAACCCTAACCCTAACCCTAACCCTAACCCTAACCCTAACCCTAACCCTAACACCAACCCTAACCCTAATCCTAACCCTAACCCTAACCCTAACCCTAACACTAACCCTAACCCTAACCCTAACCCTAACACCAACCCTAACCCTAACCCTAACCCTAACCCTAACCCTATACCTAACACCAACCCTAACCCTAACCCTAACCCTAACCCTAACTCCAACCCTAACCCTAACCCTAACCCTAACACCAACCCTAACCCTAACCCTAACCCTAACCCTAACCCTAACCGTAACCCTAAACCTAACCCTAAACCTAAACCTAACACCAACCCTAACCCTAACCCTAACCCTAACACCAACCCTAACCCTAACCCTAACCCTAAACCCTAATCCTAACCCTAACCTTAACCCTAACCCTAACCCTAACCCTAACAAGGGCAAGGTGTACTGGTCAGCGACGGGCAAGTTCTAGGCCTCGGACTAGAAGGAGCCATGGGCGTTGGTCTAGGGCCCGAGCTAGGGCTAATGAGAGCGGTAGGCGTAGCGCTGGTGTAGGCATAGGGCAAGGAGTAGGTTTCGAGGTAAACCTCGGAGTAGGCCTAGGGCCAGGAGTGGGAGCTGTGGCTAGTGGTAGGGTTGGGGATGGTCCTATGGGTAGGGGGAGCTGCAGGGCCAGGGGTAGTGGTAGGACCAGAGGTAGTGCTAGGCGTAGGCCTAGGGCGAGGGGTAGTGCTCGGGGTAGGGTTAGTTGAAGGGCTAGTGTTTGGCAGAGGCCCACGGGCAGTGTTAGGGTTAGGGCTCATGTTAAGCCTAGGACTAGTGGTAGTGGTAGGGGTTGGCCGAGGACTAGGGGTAGGTGTCACGAAATGGCTCCGGGTAGTCCTAGGAATCCGAACGGATGTAGGGCTGATTAGGGTGTGGCTAATGGTGGTTCCAGGGTGATTTCGTAGGACACGGGTTTGTGCTCTGGCTATAGGTAGGGCAAGGTGTACCGGTTGGCGACGGGCAAGTGCTAGGCTTCGGACTAGAGTGAGCACTGGGCGTTGGTCTAGGGCCCTAGGTAGGGCTAGTGGGAGCGGTAGGCGTAGCGCTGGGGTAGGCAAAGGGCAAGGGGTGGGTGTCGGGGTAAACCTCGGAGTAGGCCTAGGACCAGGAGTGGGAGCTGTGGCTAGGGGTAGAGATGGGGGTGGGCCTATGGGTAGGGGGAGCTGTAGGGACAGGGGTAGGGGTAGGACCAGAGGTAGTGCTAGGCGTAGGCCTAGGGCGAGGGGTTGTGCTCGGGGTAACCTAACCCTAACTCTAACCCTAACCCTAACACTAACCCTAACCCTAACCCTAACCCTAACACCAACCCTAACCCTAACCCTAACCCTAACCCTATACCTAACACCAACCCTAACCCTAACCCTAACCCTAACCCTAACACCAACCCTAACCCTAACCCTAACCCTAACCCTAGCCCTAACACCAACCCTAAACCTAAACCTAACCCTAACCCTAACACCAACCCTAACCCTAATCCTAACCCTAACCCTAACCCTAACTCAAACCCTAACCCTAACCCTAACCCTAACACCAACCCTAACCCTAACCCTAACCCTAACCCTAATTCTATACCTAACACCAACCCTAACCCTAACCCTAACCCTAACCCTAACCCTAACCGTAACCCTAAACCTAACCCTAAACCTAAACCTAACACCAACCCTAACCCTAACCCTAACCCTAACCCTAACACCAACCCTAACCCTAACCCTAACCCTAAACCCTAATCCTAACCCTAACCTTAACCCTAACCCTAACCCTAACCCTAACAAGGGCAAGGTGTACTGGTCAGCGCCGGGCAAGTTCTAGGCCTCGGACTAGAAGGAGCCATGGGCGTTGGTCTAGGGCCCGAGCTAGGGCTAATGAGAGCGGTAGGCGTAGCGCTGGTGTAGGCATAGGGCAAGGGGTAGGTGTCGAGGTAAACCTCTTAGTAGGCCTAGAGCCAGGAGTGGGAGCTGTGGCTAGTGGTAGGGTTGGGGATGGTCCTATGGGTAGGGGGAGCTGCAGGGCCAGGGGTAGTGGTAGGACCAGAGGTAGTGCTAGGCGTAGGCCTAGGGCGAGGGGTAGTGCTCGGGGTAGGGTTAGTTGAAGGGCTAGTGTTTGGCAGAGGCCCACGGGCAGTGTTAGGGTTAGGGCTCATGTTAAGCCTAGGACTAGTGGTAGTGGTAGGGGTTGGCCGAGGACTAGGGATAGGTGTCACGAAATGGCTCCGGGTAGTCCTAGGACTCCGAACGGATGTAGGGCTGATTAGGGTGTGGCTAATGGTGGTTCCAGGGTGATTTCGTAGGACACGGGTTAGTGCTCTGGCTATAGGTAGGGCAAGGTGTACCGGTTGGCGACGGGCAAGTGCTAGGCTTCGGACTAGAGTGAGCACTGGGCGTTGGTCTAGGGCCCGAGGTAGGGCTAGTGGGAGCGGTAGGCGTAGCGCTGGGGTAGGAAAAAGGGCAACGGTGGGTGTCGGGGTAAACCTCGGAGTAGGCCTAGGACCAGGAGTGGGAGCTGTGGCTAGGGGTAGAGATGGGGGTGGGCCTATGGGTAGGGGGAGCTGTAGGGACAGGGGTAGGGGTAGGACCAGAGGTAGTGCTAGGCATAGGCCTAGGGCGAGTGGTAGTGCTCGGGGTAACCTAACCCTAACTCTAACCCTAAACCTAACACTAACCCTACCCTAACCCTAACCCTAACACCAACCTTAACCCTAACCCTAACCCTAACCCTATACCTAACACCAACCCTAACCCTAACCCTAACCCTAACCCTAACACCAACCCTAACCCTAACCCTAACCCTAACCCTAGCCCTAACACCAACCCTAAACCTAAACCTAACCCTAACCCTAACACCAACCCTAACCCTAATCCTAACCCTAACCCTAACCCTAACACCAATCCTAACCCTAACCCTAACCCTAACACTAACACCAACCCTAACCCGAACCCTAACCCTAACCCTAACCCTAACCCTAACCCTATGCCTAACACGAACCCTAACCCTAACCCTAACCCTAACACCAACCCTAACCCTAACCCTAACCCTAACCCTAAACCTAACACCAACCCTAACCCTAACCCAAACACTAACCCTAACACCAACCCTAACCCTAACCCTAACTCTAACCCTAACACCAACCCTAACCCTAACCCTAACCCTAACTCTAACCCTAACCCTAACCCTAACACCAACCCTAACCCTAACCCTAACCCTAACCCTAACTCTAACCCTAACCCTAACCCTAACACCAACCCTAACCCTAACCCTAACCCTAACCCTAACCCTAACACCAACCCTAACCCTAACCCTAACCCTAACACTAACCCTATGCCTAACACCAAAACTAACCCTAACCCTAACCCTAACCCTACCCTAACCCTAACCCTAACCCTAACCCTAACCCTAACCCTAACCCTAACACCAACCCTAACCCTAACCCTACCCCTAACCCTAACCCAATACCTAACACCAAACCTAACCCTAACCCTAACCCTAACCCTAACACCAACCCTAACACTAACCCTAAACCTAATCCTAACCCTAACACCAACCCTAACCCTAACCCTAATTCTAACCCTAACCCTACCCTAACCCTAAACCTAACCCTAACCCTAACCCTAACCCTAACCCTAACCCTAAAACTAACCCTAACCCTAACCCTAACACCAACCCTAACCCTAACCCTACCCCTAACCCTAACCCAATACCTAACACCAACCCTAACCCTAACCCTAACCCTAACCCTAACACCAACCCTAACACTAACCCTAAACCTAACCCTAACCCTAACACCAACCCTAACCCTAACCCTAATTCTAACCCAAACCCTACCCTAACCCTAACCCTAACCCTAACCCTAACCCTAACCCTAACCCTAACCCCTAACCCTAACCCTAAACCTAACCCTAACCCTAACCCTAACCCTAACCCTAACACCAACCCTAACCCTAATCCTAACCCTAACCCTAACCCTAACCCTAACACTAACCCTAACCCTAACCCTAACCCTAACACCAACCCTAACCCTAACCCTAACCCTAACCCTAACCCTATACCTAACACCAACCCTAACCCTAACCCTAACCCTAACCCTAACTCCAACCCTAACCCTAACCCTAACCCTAACACCAACCCTAACCCTAACCCTAACCCTAACGCTAACCCTAACACTAACCCTAACCCTAACCCTAACCCTAACACCAACCCTAACCCTAACCCTAACCCTAACCCTAATTCTATACCTAACACCAACCCTAACCCTAACCCTAACCCTAACCCTAACCCTAACCGTAACCCTAAACCTAACCCTAAACCTAAACCTAACACCAACCCTAACCCTAACCCTAACCCTAACCCTAACACCAACCCTAACCCTAACCCTAACCCTAAACCCTAATCCTAACCCTAACCTTAACCCTAACCCTAACCCTAACCCTAACAAGGGCAAGGTGTACTGGTCAGCGACGGGCAAGTTCTAGGCCTCGGACTAGAAGGAGCCATGGGCGTTGGTCTAGGGCCCGAGCTAGGGCTAATGAGAGCGGTAGGCGTAGCGCTGGTGTAGGCATAGGGCAAGGAGTAGGTGTCGAGGTAAACCTCGGAGTAGTCCTAGGGCCAGGAGTGGGAGCTGTGGCTAGTGGTAGGGTTGGGGATGGTCCTATGGGTAGGGGGAGCTGCAGGGCCAGGGGTAGTGGTAGGACCAGAGGTAGTGCTAGGCGTAGGCCTAGGGCGAGGGTTAGTGCTCGGGGTAGGGTTAGTTGAAGGGCTAGTGTTTGGCAGAGGCCCACGGGCAGTGTTAGGGTTAGGGCTCATGTTAAGCCTAGGACTAGTGGTAGTGGTAGGGGTTGGCCGAGGACTAGGGGTAGGTGTCACGAAATGGCTCCGTGTAGTCCTAGGACTCCGAACGGATGTAGGGCTGATTAGGGTGTGGCTAATGGTGGTTCCAGGGTGATTTCGTAGGACACGGGTTTGTGCTCTGGCTATAGGTAGGGCAAGGTGTACCGGTTGGCGACGGGCAAGTGCTAGGCTTCGGACTAGAGTGAGCACTGGGCGTTGGTCTAGGGCCCGAGGTATGGCTAGTGGGAGCGGTAGGCGTAGCGCTGGGGTAGGCAAAGGGCAAGGGGTGGGTGTCGGGGTAAACCTCGGAGTAGGCCTAGGACCAGGAGTGGGAGCTGTGGCTAGGGGTAGAGATGGGGGTGGGCCTATGGGTAGGGGGAGCTGTAGGGACAGGGGTAGGGGTAGGACCAGAGGTAGTGCTAGGCGTAGGCCTAGGGCGAGGGGTTGTGCTCGGGGTAACCTAACCCTAACTCTAACCCTAACCCTAACACTAACCCTAACCCTAACCCTAACCCTAACACCAACCCTAACTTTAACCCTAACCCTATACCTACCACCAACCCTAACCCTAACCCTAACCCTAACCCTAACACCAACCCTAACCCTAACCCTAACCCTAACCCTAACCCTAATCCTATGCCTAACACCAAAACTAACCCTAACCCTAACCCTAACCCTACCCTAACCCTAACTCTAACCCTAACCCTAACCCTAACCCTAACCCTAACCCTAACCCCTAACCCTAACCCTAACCCTAACCCTAACCGTAACCCTAACCCTAACCCTAACCCTAACCCTAACCCTAAACCTAACCCTAACACTAACCCTAACCCTAACCCTAACCCTAACACCAACCCTAACCCTAACCCTAACCCTAACCCTAACCCTATACCTAACACCAACCCTAACCCTAACCCTAACCCTAACCCTAACTCCAACCCTAACCCTAACCCTAACCCTAACACCAACCCTAACCCTAAACCTAACCCTAACCCTAACACTAACCCTAACCCTAACCCTAACCCTAACACCAACCCTAACCCTAACCCTAACCCAGACCCTAACCCTATACCTAACACCAACCCTAACCCTAACCCTAACCCTAACCCTAACCCTAACCGTAACCCAAACCCTAACCCTAAACCTAAACCTAACACCAACCCTAACCCTAACCCTAACCCTAACCCTAACACCAACCCTAACCCTAACCCTAACCCTAAACCCTAATCCTAAACCTAACCTTAACCCTAACCCTAACCCTAACCCTAACAAGGGCAAGGTGTACTGGTCAGCGACGGGCAAGTTCTAGGCCTCGGACTAGAAGGAGCCATGGGCGTTGGTCTAGGGCCCGAGCTAGGGCTAGTGAGAGCGGTAGGCGTAGCGCTGGGGTAGGCATAGGGCAAGGGGTAGGTGTCGTGGTAAACCTCGGAGTAGGCCTAGGGCCAGGAGTGGGAGCTGTGGCTTGTGATAGGGTTGGGGATGGGCCTATGGGTTGGGGGAGCTGTAGGGCCAGGGGTAGTGGTAGGACCAGAGGTAGTGCTAGGCGTAGGCCTAGGGCGAGGGGTAGTGCTCGGGGTAACCTAACCCTAACCCTAACCCTAACACTAACAATAACCCTAACCCTAACCCTAATCCTAACACCAACCCTAAACCTAACCCTAACCCTAACCCTATACCTAACACCAACCCTAACCCTAACCCTAACCCTAACCCTAACACCAACCCTAACCCTAACCCTAACCCTAACCCTAACACCAACCCTAAACCTAAACCTAACCCTAACACTAACACCAACCCTAACCCTAATCCTAATCCTAACCCTAACCCTAACACCAATCCTAACCCTAACCCTAACCCTAACCCTAACACCAACCCTAACCCTAACCCTAACCCTAACCGTAACCCTAACCCTATGCCTAAGACGAACCCTAACCCTAACCCTAACCCTAACACCAACCCTAACCCTAACCCTAACCCTAACCCTAACCCTAACCCTAACCCTAACCCCTAACCCTAACCCTAACCCTAACCCTAACCCTAACCCTAACCCTAACCCTAACACCAACCCTAACCCTAATCCTAACCCTAACCCTAACCCTAACCCTAACACTAACCCTAACCCTAACCCTAACCCTAACACCAACCCTAACCCTAACCCTAACCCTAACCCTAACCCTATACCTAACACCAACCCTAACCCTAACCCTAACCCTAACCCTAACTCCAACCCTAACCCTAACCCTAACCCTAACACCAACCCTAACCCTAACCCTAACCCTAACCCTAACCCTAACACTAACCCTAACCCTAACCCTAACCCTAACCCTAACACCAACCCTAACCCTAACCCTAACCCTAACCCTAATTCTATACCTAACACCAACCCTAACCCTAACCCTAACCCTAACCCTAACCCTAACCGTAACCCTAAACCTAACCCTAAACCTAAACCTAACACCAACCCTAACCCTAACCCTAACCCTAACACCAACCCTAACCCTAACCCTAACCCTAAACCCTAATCCTAACCCTAACCTTAACCCTAACCCTAACCCTAACCCTAACAAGGGCAAGGTGTACTGGTCAGCGACGGGCAAGTTCTAGGCCTCGGACTAGAAGGAGCCATGGGCGTTGGTCTAGGGCCCGAGCTAGGGCTAATGAGAGCGGTAGGCGTAGCGCTGGTGTAGGCATAGGGCAAGGAGTAGGTTTCGAGGTAAACCTCGGAGTAGGCCTAGGGCCAGGAGTGGGAGCTGTGGCTAGTGGTAGGGTTGGGGATGGTCCTATGGGTAGGGGGAGCTGCAGGGCCAGGGGTAGTGGTAGGACCAGAGGTAGTGCTAGGCGTAGGCCTAGGGCGAGGGGTAGTGCTCGGGGTAGGGTTAGTTGAAGGGCTAGTGTTTGGCAGAGGCCCACGGGCAGTGTTAGGGTTAGGGCTCATGTTAAGCCTAGGACTAGTGGTAGTGGTAGGGGTTGGCCGAGGACTAGGGGTAGGTGTCACGAAATGGCTCCGGGTAGTCCTAGGAATCCGAACGGATGTAGGGCTGATTAGGGTGTGGCTAATGGTGGTTCCAGGGTGATTTCGTAGGACACGGGTTTGTGCTCTGGCTATAGGTAGGGCAAGGTGTACCGGTTGGCGACGGGCAAGTGCTAGGCTTCGGACTAGAGTGAGCACTGGGCGTTGGTCTAGGGCCCGAGGTAGGGCTAGTGGGAGCGGTAGGCGTAGCGCTGGGGTAGGCAAAGGGCAAGGGGTGGGTGTCGGGGTAAACCTCGGAGTAGGCCTAGGACCAGGAGTGGGAGCTGTGGCTAGGGGTAGAGATGGGGGTGGGCCTATGGGTAGGGGGAGCTGTAGGGACAGGGGTAGGGGTAGGACCAGAGGTAGTGCTAGGCGTAGGCCTAGGGCGAGGGGTTGTGCTCGGGGTAACCTAACCCTAACTCTAACCCTAACCCTAACACTAACCCTAACCCTAACCCTAACCCTAACACCAACCCTAACCCTAACCCTAACCCTAACCCTATACCTAACACCAACCCTAACCCTAACCCTAACCCTAACCCTAACACCAACCCTAACCCTAACCCTAACCCTAACCCTAGCCCTAACACCAACCCTAACCCTAACCCTAACCCTAACCCTAACACCAACCCTAACCCTAAACCTAACCCTAACCCTAACACTAACCCTAACCCTAACCCTAACCCTAACACCAACCCTAACCCTAACCCTAACCCAGACCCTAACCCTATACCTAACACCAACCCTAACCCTAACCCTAACCCTAACCCTAACCCTAACCGTAACCCTAACCCTAACCCTAAACCTAAACCTAACACCAACCCTAACCCTAACCCTAACCCTAACCCTAACACCAACCCTAACCCTAACCCTAACCCTAAACCCTAATCCTAAACCTAACCTTAACCCTAACCCTAACCCTAACCCTAACAAGGGCAAGGTGTACTGGTCAGCGACGGGCAAGTTCTAGGCCTCGGACTAGAAGGAGCCATGGGCGTTGGTCTAGGGCCCGAGCTAGGGCTAGTGAGAGCGGTAGGCGTAGCGCTGGGCTAGGCATAGGGCAAGGGGTAGGTGTCGTGGTAAACCTCGGAGTAGGCCTAGGGCCAGGAGTGGGAGCTGTGGCTTGTGATAGGGTTGGGGATGGGCCTATGGGTTGGGGGAGCTGTAGGGCCAGGGGTAGTGGTAGGACCAGAGGTAGTGCTAGGCGTAGGCCTAGGGCGAGGGGTAGTGCTCGGGGTAACCTAACCCTAACCCTAACCCTAACACTAACAATAACCCTAACCCTAACCCTAATCCTAACACCAACCCTAAACCTAACCCTAACCCTAACCCTATACCTAACACCAACCCTAACCCTAACCCTAACCCTAACCCTAACACCAACCCTAACCCTAACCCTAACCCTAACCCTAACACCAACCCTAAACCTAAACCTAACCCTAACACTAACACCAACCCTAACCCTAATCCTAAACCTAACCCTAACCCTAACACCAATCCTAACCCTAACCCTAACCCTAACCCTAACACCAACCCTAACCCTAACCCTAACCCTAACCGTAACCCTAACCCTATGCCTAAGACGAACCCTAACCCTAACCCTAACCCTAACACCAACCCTAACCCTAACCCTAACCCTAACCCTAACCCTAACCCTAACCCTAACCCCTAACCCTAACCCTAACCCTAACCCTAACCCTAACCCTAACCCTAACCCTAACACCAACCCTAACCCTAATCCTAACCCTAACCCTAACCCTAACCCTAACACTAACCCTAACCCTAACCCTAACCCTAACACCAACCCTAACCCTAACCCTAACCCTAACCCTAACCCTATACCTAACACCAACCCTAACCCTAACCCTAACCCTAACCCTAACTCCAACCCTAACCCTAACCCTAACCCTAACACCAACCCTAACCCTAACCCTAACCCTAACCCTAACCCTAACACTAACCCTAACCCTAACCCTAACCCTAACCCTAACACCAACCCTAACCCTAACCCTAACCCTAACCCTAATTCTATACCTAACACCAACCCTAACCCTAACCCTAACCCTAACCCTAACCCTAACCGTAACCCTAAACCTAACCCTAAACCTAAACCTAACACCAACCCTAACCCTAACCCTAACCCTAACACCAACCCTAACCCTAACCCTAACCCTAAACCCTAATCCTAACCCTAACCTTAACCCTAACCCTAACCCTAACCCTAACAAGGGCAAGGTGTACTGGTC
Organism: Rhinolophus hipposideros; assembly: GCF_964194185.1. Lineage (NCBI taxonomy): Eukaryota > Metazoa > Chordata > Mammalia > Chiroptera > Rhinolophidae > Rhinolophus > Rhinolophus hipposideros. The sequence goes on along the minus strand of NW_027669234.1, from coordinate 161,334 downwards.
AGCGACGGGCAAGTTCTAGGCCTCGGACTAGAAGGAGCCATGGGCGTTGGTCTAGGGCCCGAGCTAGGGCTAATGAGAGCGGTAGGCGTAGCGCTGGTGTAGGCATAGGGCAAGGAGTAGGTTTCGAGGTAAACCTCGGAGTAGGCCTAGGGCCAGGAGTGGGAGCTGTGGCTAGTGGTAGGGTTGGGGATGGTCCTATGGGTAGGGGGAGCTGCAGGGCCAGGGGTAGTGGTAGGACCAGAGGTAGTGCTAGGCGTAGGCCTAGGGCGAGGGGTAGTGCTCGGGGTAGGGTTAGTTGAAGGGCTAGTGTTTGGCAGAGGCCCACGGGCAGTGTTAGGGTTAGGGCTCATGTTAAGCCTAGGACTAGTGGTAGTGGTAGGGGTTGGCCGAGGACTAGGGGTAGGTGTCACGAAATGGCTCCGGGTAGTCCTAGGAATCCGAACGGATGTAGGGCTGATTAGGGTGTGGCTAATGGTGGTTCCAGGGTGATTTCGTAGGACACGGGTTTGTGCTCTGGCTATAGGTAGGGCAAGGTGTACCGGTTGGCGACGGGCAAGTGCTAGGCTTCGGACTAGAGTGAGCACTGGGCGTTGGTCTAGGGCCCGAGGTAGGGCTAGTGGGAGCGGTAGGCGTAGCGCTGGGGTAGGCAAAGGGCAAGGGGTGGGTGTCGGGGTAAACCTCGGAGTAGGCCTAGGGGGTGGGCCTATGGGTAGGGGGAGCTGTAGGGACAGGGGTAGGGGTAGGACCAGAGGTAGTGCTAGGCGTAGGCCTAGGGCGAGGGGTTGTGCTCGGGGTAACCTAACCCTAACTCTAACCCTAACCCTAACACTAACCCTAACCCTAACCCTAACCCTAACACCAACCCTAACCCTAACCCTAACCCTAACCCTATACCTAACACCAACCCTAACCCTAACCCTAACCCTAACCCTAACACCAACCCTAACCCTAACCCTAACCCTAACCCTAGCCCTAACACCAACCCTAAACCTAAACCTAACCCTAACCCTAACACCAACCCTAACCCTAATCCTAACCCTAACCCTAACCCTAACTCAAACCCTAACCCTAACCCTAACCCTAACACCAACCCTAACCCTAACCCTAACCCTAACCCTAATTCTATACCTAACACCAACCCTAACCCTAACCCTAACCCTAACCCTAACCCTAACCGTAACCCTAAACCTAACCCTAAACCTAAACCTAACACCAACCCTAACCCTAACCCTAACCCTAACCCTAACACCAACCCTAACCCTAACCCTAACCCTAAACCCTAATCCTAACCCTAACCTTAACCCTAACCCTAACCCTAACCCTAACAAGGGCAAGGTGTACTGGTCAGCGCCGGGCAAGTTCTAGGCCTCGGACTAGAAGGAGCCATGGTCGTTGGTCTAGGGCCCGAGCTAGGGCTAATGAGAGCGGTAGGCGTAGCGCTGGTGTAGGCATAGGGCAAGGGGTAGGTGTCGAGGTAAACCTCTTAGTAGGCCTAGAGCCAGGAGTGGGAGCTGTGGCTAGTGGTAGGGTTGGGGATGGTCCTATGGGTAGGGGGAGCTGCAGGGCCAGGGGTAGTGGTAGGACCAGAGGTAGTGCTAGGCGTAGGCCTAGGGCGAGGGGTAGTGCTCGGGGTAGGGTTAGTTGAAGGGCTAGTGTTTGGCAGAGGCCCACGGGCAGTGTTAGGGTTAGGGCTCATGTTAAGCCTAGGACTAGTGGTAGTGGTAGGGGTTGGCCGAGGACTAGGGATAGGTGTCACGAAATGGCTCCGGGTAGTCCTAGGACTCCGAACGGATGTAGGGCTGATTAGGGTGTGGCTAATGGTGGTTCCAGGGTGATTTCGTAGGACACGGGTTAGTGCTCTGGCTATAGGTAGGGCAAGGTGTACCGGTTGGCGACGGGCAAGTGCTAGGCTTCGGACTAGAGTGAGCACTGGGCGTTGGTCTAGGGCCCGAGGTAGGGCTAGTGGGAGCGGTAGGCGTAGCGCTGGGGTAGGAAAAAGGGCAACGGTGGGTGTCGGGGTAAACCTCGGAGTAGGCCTAGGACCAGGAGTGGGAGCTGTGGCTAGGGGTAGAGATGGGGGTGGGCCTATGGGTAGGGGGAGCTGTAGAAACAGGGGTAGGGGTAGGACCAGAGGTAGTGCTAGGCATAGGCCTAGGGCGAGTGGTAGTGCTCGGGGTAACCTAACCCTAACTCTAACCCTAAACCTAACACTAACCCTACCCTAACCCTAACCCTAACACCAACCTTAACCCTAACCCTAACCCTAACCCTATACCTAACACCAACCCTAACCCTAACCCTAACCCTAACCCTAACACCAACCCTAACCCTAACCCTAACCCTAACCCTAGCCCTAACACCAACCCTAAACCTAAACCTAACCCTAACCCTAACACCAACCCTAACCCTAATCCTAACCCTAACCCTAACCCTAACACCAATCCTAACCCTAACCCTAACCCTAACACTAACACCAACCCTAACCCGAACCCTAACCCTAACCCTAACCCTAACCCTAACCCTATGCCTAACACGAACCCTAACCCTAACCCTAACCCTAACACCAACCCTAACCCTAACCCTAACCCTAACCCTAAACCTAACACCAACCCTAACCCTAACCCAAACACTAACCCTAACACCAACCCTAACCCTAACCCTAACTCTAACCCTAACACCAACCCTAACCCTAACCCTAACCCTAACTCTAACCCTAACCCTAACCCTAACACCAACCCTAACCCTAACCCTAACCCTAACCCTAACTCTAACCCTAACCCTAACCCTAACACCAACCCTAACCCTAACCCTAACCCTAACCCTAACACCAACCCTAACCCTAACCCTAACCCTAACACTAACCCTATGCCTAACACCAAAACTAACCCTAACCCTAACCCTAACCCTACCCTAACCCTAACCCTAACCCTAACCCTAACCCTAACCCTAACCCTAACACCAACCCTAACCCTAACCCTACCCCTAACCCTAACCCAATACCTAACACCAAACCTAACCCTAACCCTAACCCTAACCCTAACACCAACCCTAACACTAACCCTAAACCTAATCCTAACCCTAACACCAACCCTAACCCTAACCCTAATTCTAACCCTAACCCTACCCTAACCCTAAACCTAACCCTAACCCTAACCCTAACCCTAACCCTAAAACTAACCCTAACCCTAACCCTAACACCAACCCTAACCCTAACCCTACCCCTAACCCTAACCCAATACCTAACACCAACCCTAACCCTAACCCTAACCCTAACCCTAACACCAACCCTAACACTAACCCTAAACCTAACCCTAACCCTAACACCAACCCTAACCCTAACCCTAATTCTAACCCAAACCCTACCCTAACCCTAACCCTAACCCTAACCCTAACCCTAACCCTAACCCTAACCCCTAACCCTAACCCTAAACCTAACCCTAACCCTAACCCTAACCCTAACCCTAACACCAACCCTAACCCTAATCCTAACCCTAACCCTAACCCTAACCCTAACACTAACCCTAACCCTAACCCTAACCCTAACACCAACCCTAACCCTAACCCTAACCCTAACCCTAACCCTATACCTAACACCAACCCTAACCCTAACCCTAACCCTAACCCTAACTCCAACCCTAACCCTAACCCTAACCCTAACACCAACCCTAACCCTAACCCTAACCCTAACGCTAACCCTAACACTAACCCTAACCCTAACCCTAACCCTAACACCAACCCTAACCCTAACCCTAACCCTAACCCTAATTCTATACCTAACACCAACCCTAACCCTAACCCTAACCCTAACCCTAACCCTAACCGTAACCCTAAACCTAACCCTAAACCTAAACCTAACACCAACCCTAACCCTAACCCTAACCCTAACCCTAACACCAACCCTAACCCTAACCCTAACCCTAAACCCTAATCCTAACCCTAACCTTAACCCTAACCCTAACCCTAACCCTAACAAGGGCAAGGTGTACTGGTCAGCGACGGGCAAGTTCTAGGCCTCGGACTAGAAGGAGCCATGGGCGTTGGTCTAGGGCCCGAGCTAGGGCTAATGAGAGCGGTAGGCGTAGCGCTGGTGTAGGCATAGGGCAAGGAGTAGGTGTCGAGGTAAACCTCGGAGTAGTCCTAGGGCCAGGAGTGGGAGCTGTGGCTAGTGGTAGGGTTGGGGATGGTCCTATGGGTAGGGGGAGCTGCAGGGCCAGGGGTAGTGGTAGGACCAGAGGTAGTGCTAGGCGTAGGCCTAGGGCGAGGGGTAGTGCTCGGGGTAGGGTTAGTTGAAGGGCTAGTGTTTGGCAGAGGCCCACGGGCAGTGTTAGGGTTAGGGCTCATGTTAAGCCTAGGACTAGTGGTAGTGGTAGGGGTTGGCCGAGGACTAGGGGTAGGTGTCACGAAATGGCTCCGTGTAGTCCTAGGACTCCGAACGGATGTAGGGCTGATTAGGGTGTGGCTAATGGTGGTTCCAGGGTGATTTCGTAGGACACGGGTTAGTGCTCTGGCTATAGGTAGGGCAAGGTGTACCGGTTGGCGACGGGCAAGTGCTAGGCTTCGGACTAGAGTGAGCACTGGGCGTTGGTCTAGGGCCCGAGGTATGGCTAGTGGGAGCGGTAGGCGTAGCGCTGGGGTAGGCAAAGGGCAAGGGGTGGGTGTCGGGGTAAACCTCGGAGTAGGCCTAGGACCAGGAGTGGGAGCTGTGGCTAGGGGTAGAGATGGGGGTGGGCCTATGGGTAGGGGGAGCTGTAGGGACAGGGGTAGGGGTAGGACCAGAGGTAGTGCTAGGCGTAGGCCTAGGGCGAGGGGTTGTGCTCGGGGTAACCTAACCCTAACTCTAACCCTAACCCTAACACTAACCCTAACCCTAACCCTAACCCTAACACCAACCCTAACCCTAACCCTAACCCTATACCTACCACCAACCCTAACCCTAACCCTAACCCTAACCCTAACACCAACCCTAACCCTAACCCTAACCCTAACCCTAGCCCTAACACCAACCCTAAACCTAAACCTAAACCTAACCCTAACACCAACCCTAACCCTAATCCTAACCCTAACCCTAACCCTAACACCAATCCTAACCCTAACCCTAACCCTAACACTAACACCAACCCTAACCCGAACCCTAACCCTAACCCTAACCCTAACCCTAACCCTAACCCTATGCCTAACACGAACCCTAACCCTAACCCTAACCCTAACACCAACCCTAACCCTAACCCTAACCCTAACCCTAAACCTAACACCAACCCTAACCCTAACCCAAACACTAACCCTAACACCAACCCTAACCCTAACCCTAACTCTAACCCTAACACCAACCCTAACCCTAACCCTAACCCTAACCCTAACCCTAACCCTAACCCTAACCCTAACCCTAACCCCTAACCCTAACCCTAAACCTAACCCTAACCCTAACCCTAACCCTAACCCTAACACCAACCCTAACCCTAATCCTAACCCTAACCCTAACCCTAACCCTAACACTAACCCTAACCCTAACCCTAACCCTAACACCAACCCTAACCCTAACCCTAACCTTAACCCTAACCCTATACCTAACACCAACCCTAACCCTAACCCTAACCCTAACCCTAACTCCAACCCTAACCCTAACCCTAACCCTAACACCAATCCTAACCCTAACCCTAACCCTAACCCTAACCCTAACACTAACCCTAACCCTAACCCTAACCCTAACACCAACCCTAACCCTAACCCTAACCCTAACCCTAATTCTATACCTAACACCAACCCTAACCCTAACCCTAACCCTAATTCTATACCTAACACCAACCCTAACCCTAACCCTAACCCTAACCCTAACCCTAACCGTAACCCTAAACCTAACCCTAAACCTAAACCTAACACCAACCCTAACCCTAACCCTAACCCTAATTCTATACCTAACACCAACCCTAACCCTAACCCTAACCCTAACCCTAACCCTAACCCTAATCCTAAACCTAACCCTAACCCTAACACCAATCCTAACCCTAACCCTAACCCTAACCCTAACACCAACCCTAACCCTAACCCTAACCCTAACCGTAACCCTAACCCTATGCCTAAGACGAACCCTAACCCTAACCCTAACCCTAACACCAACCCTAACCCTAACCCTAACCCTAACCCTAACCCTAACCCTAACCCTAACCCCTAACCCTAACCCTAACCCTAACCCTAACCCTAACCCTAACCCTAACCCTAACACCAACCCTAACCCTAATCCTAACCCTAACCCTAACCCTAACCCTAACACTAACCCTAACCCTAACCCTAACCCTAACACCAACCCTAACCCTAACCCTAACCCTAACCCTAACCCTATACCTAACACCAACCCTAACCCTAACCCTAACCCTAACCCTAACTCCAACCCTAACCCTAACCCTAACCCTAACACCAACCCTAACCCTAACCCTAACCCTAACCCTAACCCTAACACTAACCCTAACCCTAACCCTAACCCTAACCCTAACACCAACCCTAACCCTAACCCTAACCCTAACCCTAATTCTATACCTAACACCAACCCTAACCCTAACCCTAACCCTAACCCTAACCCTAACCGTAACCCTAAACCTAACCCTAAACCTAAACCTAACACCAACCCTAACCCTAACCCTAACCCTAACACCAACCCTAACCCTAACCCTAACCCTAAACCCTAATCCTAACCCTAACCTTAACCCTAACCCTAACCCTAACCCTAACAAGGGCAAGGTGTACTGGTCAGCGACGGGCAAGTTCTAGGCCTCGGACTAGAAGGAGCCATGGGCGTTGGTCTAGGGCCCGAGCTAGGGCTAATGAGAGCGGTAGGCGTAGCGCTGGTGTAGGCATAGGGCAAGGAGTAGGTTTCGAGGTAAACCTCGGAGTAGGCCTAGGGCCAGGAGTGGGAGCTGTGGCTAGTGGTAGGGTTGGGGATGGTCCTATGGGTAGGGGGAGCTGCAGGGCCAGGGGTAGTGGTAGGACCAGAGGTAGTGCTAGGCGTAGGCCTAGGGCGAGGGGTAGTGCTCGGGGTAGGGTTAGTTGAAGGGCTAGTGTTTGGCAGAGGCCCACGGGCAGTGTTAGGGTTAGGGCTCATGTTAAGCCTAGGACTAGTGGTAGTGGTAGGGGTTGGCCGAGGACTAGGGGTAGGTGTCACGAAATGGCTCCGGGTAGTCCTAGGAATCCGAACGGATGTAGGGCTGATTAGGGTGTGGCTAATGGTGGTTCCAGGGTGATTTCGTAGGACACGGGTTTGTGCTCTGGCTATAGGTAGGGCAAGGTGTACCGGTTGGCGACGGGCAAGTGCTAGGCTTCGGACTAGAGTGAGCACTGGGCGTTGGTCTAGGGCCCGAGGTAGGGCTAGTGGGAGCGGTAGGCGTAGCGCTGGGGTAGGCAAAGGGCAAGGGGTGGGTGTCGGGGTAAACCTCGGAGTAGGCCTAGGACCAGGAGTGGGAGCTGTGGCTAGGGGTAGAGATGGGGGTGGGCCTATGGGTAGGGGGAGCTGTAGGGACAGGGGTAGGGGTAGGACCAGAGGTAGTGCTAGGCGTAGGCCTAGGGCGAGGGGTTGTGCTCGGGGTAACCTAACCCTAACTCTAACCCTAACCCTAACACTAACCCTAACCCTAACCCTAACCCTAACACCAACCCTAACCCTAACCCTAACCCTAACCCTATACCTAACACCAACCCTAACCCTAACCCTAACCCTAACCCTAACACCAACCCTAACCCTAACCCTAACCCTAACCCTAGCCCTAACACCAACCCTAAACCTAAACCTAACCCTAACCCTAACACCAACCCTAACCCTAATCCTAACCCTAACCCTAACCCTAACTCAAACCCTAACCCTAACCCTAACCCTAACACCAACCCTAACCCTAACCCTAACCCTAACCCTAATTCTATACCTAACACCAACCCTAACCCTAACCCTAACCCTAACCCTAACCCTAACCGTAACCCTAAACCTAACCCTAAACCTAAACCTAACACCAACCCTAACCCTAACCCTAACCCTAACCCTAACACCAACCCTAACCCTAACCCTAACCCTAAACCCTAATCCTAACCCTAACCTTAACCCTAACCCTAACCCTAACCCTAACAAGGGCAAGGTGTACTGGTCAGCGCCGGGCAAGTTCTAGGCCTCGGACTAGAAGGAGCCATGGTCGTTGGTCTAGGGCCCGAGCTAGGGCTAATGAGAGCGGTAGGCGTAGCGCTGGTGTAGGCATAGGGCAAGGGGTAGGTGTCGAGGTAAACCTCTTAGTAGGCCTAGAGCCAGGAGTGGGAGCTGTGGCTAGTGGTAGGGTTGGGGATGGTCCTATGGGTAGGGGGAGCTGCAGGGCCAGGGGTAGTGGTAGGACCAGAGGTAGTGCTAGGCGTAGGCCTAGGGCGAGGGGTAGTGCTCGGGGTAGGGTTAGTTGAAGGGCTAGTGTTTGGCAGAGGCCCACGGGCAGTGTTAGGGTTAGGGCTCATGTTAAGCCTAGGACTAGTGGTAGTGGTAGGGGTTGGCCGAGGACTAGGGATAGGTGTCACGAAATGGCTCCGGGTAGTCCTAGGACTCCGAACGGATGTAGGGCTGATTAGGGTGTGGCTAATGGTGGTTCCAGGGTGATTTCGTAGGACACGGGTTAGTGCTCTGGCTATAGGTAGGGCAAGGTGTACCGGTTGGCGACGGGCAAGTGCTAGGCTTCGGACTAGAGTGAGCACTGGGCGTTGGTCTAGGGCCCGAGGTAGGGCTAGTGGGAGCGGTAGGCGTAGCGCTGGGGTAGGAAAAAGGGCAACGGTGGGTGTCGGGGTAAACCTCGGAGTAGGCCTAGGACCAGGAGTGGGAGCTGTGGCTAGGGGTAGAGATGGGGGTGGGCCTATGGGTAGGGGGAGCTGTAGAAACAGGGGTAGGGGTAGGACCAGAGGTAGTGCTAGGCATAGGCCTAGGGCGAGTGGTAGTGCTCGGGGTAACCTAACCCTAACTCTAACCCTAAACCTAACACTAACCCTACCCTAACCCTAACCCTAACACCAACCTTAACCCTAACCCTAACCCTAACCCTATACCTAACACCAACCCTAACCCTAACCCTAACCCTAACCCTAACACCAACCCTAACCCTAACCCTAACCCTAACCCTAGCCCTAACACCAACCCTAAACCTAAACCTAACCCTAACCCTAACACCAACCCTAACCCTAATCCTAACCCTAACCCTAACCCTAACACCAATCCTAACCCTAACCCTAACCCTAACACTAACACCAACCCTAACCCGAACCCTAACCCTAACCCTAACCCTAACCCTAACCCTATGCCTAACACGAACCCTAACCCTAACCCTAACCCTAACACCAACCCTAACCCTAACCCTAACCCTAACCCTAAACCTAACACCAACCCTAACCCTAACCCAAACACTAACCCTAACACCAACCCTAACCCTAACCCTAACTCTAACCCTAACACCAACCCTAACCCTAACCCTAACCCTAACTCTAACCCTAACCCTAACCCTAACACCAACCCTAACCCTAACCCTAACCCTAACCCTAACTCTAACCCTAACCCTAACCCTAACACCAACCCTAACCCTAACCCTAACCCTAACCCTAACACCAACCCTAACCCTAACCCTAACCCTAACACTAACCCTATGCCTAACACCAAAACTAACCCTAACCCTAACCCTAACCCTACCCTAACCCTAACCCTAACCCTAACCCTAACCCTAACCCTAACCCTAACACCAACCCTAACCCTAACCCTACCCCTAACCCTAACCCAATACCTAACACCAAACCTAACCCTAACCCTAACCCTAACCCTAACACCAACCCTAACACTAACCCTAAACCTAATCCTAACCCTAACACCAACCCTAACCCTAACCCTAATTCTAACCCTAACCCTACCCTAACCCTAAACCTAACCCTAACCCTAACCCTAACCCTAACCCTAAAACTAACCCTAACCCTAACCCTAACACCAACCCTAACCCTAACCCTACCCCTAACCCTAACCCAATACCTAACACCAACCCTAACCCTAACCCTAACCCTAACCCTAACACCAACCCTAACACTAACCCTAAACCTAACCCTAACCCTAACACCAACCCTAACCCTAACCCTAATTCTAACCCAAACCCTACCCTAACCCTAACCCTAACCCTAACCCTAACCCTAACCCTAACCCTAACCCCTAACCCTAACCCTAAACCTAACCCTAACCCTAACCCTAACCCTAACCCTAACACCAACCCTAACCCTAATCCTAACCCTAACCCTAACCCTAACCCTAACACTAACCCTAACCCTAACCCTAACCCTAACACCAACCCTAACCCTAACCCTAACCCTAACCCTAACCCTATACCTAACACCAACCCTAACCCTAACCCTAACCCTAACCCTAACTCCAACCCTAACCCTAACCCTAACCCTAACACCAACCCTAACCCTAACCCTAACCCTAACGCTAACCCTAACACTAACCCTAACCCTAACCCTAACCCTAACACCAACCCTAACCCTAACCCTAACCCTAACCCTAATTCTATACCTAACACCAACCCTAACCCTAACCCTAACCCTAACCCTAACCCTAACCGTAACCCTAAACCTAACCCTAAACCTAAACCTAACACCAACCCTAACCCTAACCCTAACCCTAACCCTAACACCAACCCTAACCCTAACCCTAACCCTAAACCCTAATCCTAACCCTAACCTTAACCCTAACCCTAACCCTAACCCTAACAAGGGCAAGGTGTACTGGTCAGCGACGGGCAAGTTCTAGGCCTCGGACTAGAAGGAGCCATGGGCGTTGGTCTAGGGCCCGAGCTAGGGCTAATGAGAGCGGTAGGCGTAGCGCTGGTGTAGGCATAGGGCAAGGAGTAGGTGTCGAGGTAAACCTCGGAGTAGTCCTAGGGCCAGGAGTGGGAGCTGTGGCTAGTGGTAGGGTTGGGGATGGTCCTATGGGTAGGGGGAGCTGCAGGGCCAGGGGTAGTGGTAGGACCAGAGGTAGTGCTAGGCGTAGGCCTAGGGCGAGGGGTAGTGCTCGGGGTAGGGTTAGTTGAAGGGCTAGTGTTTGGCAGAGGCCCACGGGCAGTGTTAGGGTTAGGGCTCATGTTAAGCCTAGGACTAGTGGTAGTGGTAGGGGTTGGCCGAGGACTAGGGGTAGGTGTCACGAAATGGCTCCGTGTAGTCCTAGGACTCCGAACGGATGTAGGGCTGATTAGGGTGTGGCTAATGGTGGTTCCAGGGTGATTTCGTAGGACACGGGTTAGTGCTCTGGCTATAGGTAGGGCAAGGTGTACCGGTTGGCGACGGGCAAGTGCTAGGCTTCGGACTAGAGTGAGCACTGGGCGTTGGTCTAGGGCCCGAGGTATGGCTAGTGGGAGCGGTAGGCGTAGCGCTGGGGTAGGCAAAGGGCAAGGGGTGGGTGTCGGGGTAAACCTCGGAGTAGGCCTAGGACCAGGAGTGGGAGCTGTGGCTAGGGGTAGAGATGGGGGTGGGCCTATGGGTAGGGGGAGCTGTAGGGACAGGGGTAGGGGTAGGACCAGAGGTAGTGCTAGGCGTAGGCCTAGGGCGAGGGGTTGTGCTCGGGGTAACCTAACCCTAACTCTAACCCTAACCCTAACACTAACCCTAACCCTAACCCTAACCCTAACACCAACCCTAACCCTAACCCTAACCCTATACCTACCACCAACCCTAACCCTAACCCTAACCCTAACCCTAACACCAACCCTAACCCTAACCCTAACCCTAACCCTAGCCCTAACACCAACCCTAAACCTAAACCTAAACCTAACCCTAACACCAACCCTAACCCTAATCCTAACCCTAACCCTAACCCTAACACCAATCCTAACCCTAACCCTAACCCTAACACTAACACCAACCCTAACCCGAACCCTAACCCTAACCCTAACCCTAACCCTAACCCTAACCCTATGCCTAACACGAACCCTAACCCTAACCCTAACCCTAACACCAACCCTAACCCTAACCCTAACCCTAACCCTAAACCTAACACCAACCCTAACCCTAACCCAAACACTAACCCTAACACCAACCCTAACCCTAACCCTAACTCTAACCCTAACACCAACCCTAACCCTAACCCTAACCCTAACCCTAACCCTAACCCTAACCCTAACCCTAACCCTAACCCCTAACCCTAACCCTAAACCTAACCCTAACCCTAACCCTAACCCTAACCCTAACACCAACCCTAACCCTAATCCTAACCCTAACCCTAACCCTAACCCTAACACTAACCCTAACCCTAACCCTAACCCTAACACCAACCCTAACCCTAACCCTAACCTTAACCCTAACCCTATACCTAACACCAACCCTAACCCTAACCCTAACCCTAACCCTAACTCCAACCCTAACCCTAACCCTAACCCTAACACCAATCCTAACCCTAACCCTAACCCTAACCCTAACCCTAACACTAACCCTAACCCTAACCCTAACCCTAACACCAACCCTAACCCTAACCCTAACCCTAACCCTAATTCTATACCTAACACCAACCCTAACCCTAACCCTAACCCTAACCCTAACCGTAACCCTAAACCTAACCCTAAACCTAAACCTAACACCAACCCTAACCCTAACCCTAACCCTAACCCTAACACCAACCCTAACCCTAACCCTAACCCTAAACCCTAATCCTAACCCTAACCTTAACCCTAACCCTAACCCTAACCCTAACAAGGGCAAGGTGTACTGGTCAGCGACGGGCAAGTTCTAGGCCTCGGACTAGAAGGAGCCATGGGCGTTGGTCTAGGGCCCGAGCTAGGGCTAATGAGAGCGGTAGGCGTAGCGCTGGTGTAGGCATAGGGCAAGGAGTAGGTGTCGAGGTAAACCTCGGAGTAGGCCTAGGGCCAGGAGTGGGAGCTGTGGCTAGTGGTAGGGTTGGGGATGGTCCTATGGGTAGGGGGAGCTGCAGGGCCAGGGGTAGTGGTAGGACCAGAGGTAGTGCTAGGCGTAGGCCTAGGGCGAGGGTTAGTGCTCGGGGTAGGGTTAGTTGAAGGGCTAGTGTTTGGCAGAGGCCCACGGGCAGTGTTAGGGTTAGGGCTCATGTTAAGCCTAGGACTAGTGGTAGTGGTAGGGGTTGGCCGAGGACTAGGGGTAGGTGTCACGAAATGGCTCCGGGTAGTCCTAGGACTCCGAACGGATGTAGGGCTGATTAGGGTGTGGCTAATGGTGGTTCCAGGGTGATTTCGTAGGACACGGGTTAGTGCTCTGGCTATAGGTAGGGCAAGGTGTACCGGTTGGCGACGGGCAAGTGCTAGGCTTCGGACTAGAGTGAGCACTGGGCGTTGGTCTAGGGCCCGAGGTAGGGCTAGTGGGAGCGGTAGGCGTAGCGCTGGGGTAGGCAAAGGGCAAGGGGTGGGTGTCGGGGTAAACCTCGGAGTAGGCCTAGGACCAGGAGTGGGAGCTGTGGCTAGGGGTAGAGATGGGGGTGGGCCTATGGGTAGGGGGAGCTGTAGGGACAGGGGTAGGGGTAGGACCAGAGGTAGTGCTAGGCGTAGGCCTAGGGCGAGGGGTTGTGCTCGGGGTAACCTAACCCTAACTCTAACCCTAACCCTAACACTAACCCTAACCCTAACCCTAACCCTAACACCAACCCTAACCCTAACCCTAACCCTATACCTAACACCAACCCTAACCCTAACCCTAACCCTAACCCTAACACCAACCCTAAAACTAACCCTAACCCTAACCCTAGCCCTAACACCAACCCTAAACCTAAACCTAACCCTAACCCTAACACCAACCCTAACCCTAATCCTAACCCTAACCCTAACCCTAACACCAATCCTAACCCTAACCCTAACCCTAACCCTAACACCAACCCTAACCCGAACCCTAACCCTAACCCTAACCCTAACCCTAACCCTAACCCTATGCCTAACACGAACCCTAACCCTAACCCTAACCCCTAACCCTAACCCTAACCCTAATCCTATGCCTAACACCAAAACTAACCCTAACCCTAACCCTAACCCTACCCTAAACCTAACCCTAACACTAACCCTAACCCTAACCCTAACCCTAACACCAACCCTAACCCTAACCCTAACCCTAACCCTAACCCTATACCTAACACCAACCCTAACCCTAACCCTAACCCTAACCCTAACTCCAACCCTAACCCTAACCCTAACCCTAACACCAACCCTAACCCTAAACCTAACCCTAACCCTAACACTAACCCTAACCCTAACCCTAACCCTAACACCAACCCTAACCCTAACCCTAACCCAGACCCTAACCCTATACCTAACACCAACCCTAACCCTAACCCTAACCCTAACCCTAACCCTAACCCTAACCGTAACCCTAACCCTAACCCTAAACCTAAACCTAACACCAACCCTAACCCTAACCCTAACCCTAACCCTAACACCAACCCTAACCCTAACCCTAACCCTAAACCCTAATCCTAAACCTAACCTTAACCCTAACCCTAACCCTAACCCTAACAAGGGCAAGGTGTACTGGTCAGCGACGGGCAAGTTCTAGGCCTCGGACTAGAAGGAGCCATGGGCGTTGGTCTAGGGCCCGAGCTAGGGCTAGTGAGAGCGGTAGGCGTAGCGCTGGGGTAGGCATAGGGCAAGGGGTAGGTGTCGAGGTAAACCTCGGAGTAGGCCTAGGGCCAGGAGTGGGAGCTGTGGCTTGTGATAGGGTTGGGGATGGGCCTATGGGTTGGGGGAGCTGTAGGGCCAGGGGTAGTGGTAGGACCAGAGGTAGTGCTAGGCGTAGGCCTAGGGCGAGGGGTAGTGCTCGGGGTAGGGTTAGTTGAAGGGCTAGTGTTTGGCAGAGGCCCACGGACAGTGTTAGGGTTAGGGCTCATGTTAAGCCTAGGACTAGTGGTAGTGGTAGGGGTTGGCCGAGGACTAGGTGTAGGTGTCACGAAATGGCTCCGGGTAGTCCTAGGACTCCGAACGGATGTAGGGCTGATTAGGGTGTGGCTAATGGTGGGTCCAGGGTGATTTCGTAGGACACGGGTTAGTGCTCTGGCTATAGGTAGGGCAAGGTGTACCGGTTGGCGACGGGCAAGTGCTAGGCTTCGGACTAGAGTGAGCACTGGGCGTTGGTCTAGGGCCCGAGGTAGGGCTAGTGGGAGCGGTAGGCGTAGCGCTGGGGTAGGCAAAGGGCAAGGGGTGGGTGTCGGGGTAAACCTCGGAGTAGGCCTAGGACCAGGAGTGGGAGCTGTGGCTAGGGGTAGAGATGGGGGTGGGCCTATGGGTAGGGGGAGCTGTAGAAACAGGGGTAGGGGTAGGACCAGAGGTAGTGCTAGGCGTAGTCCTAGGGCGAGGGGTAGTGCTCGGGGTAACCTAACCCTAACCCTAACCCTAACACTAACAATAACCCTAACCCTAACCCTAATCCTAACACCAACCCTAAACCTAACCCTAACCCTAACCCTATACCTAACACCAACCCTAACCCTAACCCTAACCCTAACCCTAACACCAACCCTAACCCTAACCCTAACCCTAACCCTAACACCAACCCTAAACCTAAACCTAACCCTAACACTAACACCAACCCTAACCCTAATCCTAAACCTAACCCTAACCCTAACACCAATCCTAACCCTAACCCTAACCCTAACCCTAACACCAACCCTAACCCTAACCCTAACCCTAACCGTAACCCTAACCCTATGCCTAAGACGAACCCTAACCCTAACCCTAACCCTAACACCAACCCTAACCCTAACCCTAACCCTAACCCTAACCCTAACCCTAACCCTAACCCCTAACCCTAACCCTAACCCTAACCCTAACCCTAACCCTAACCCTAACACCAACCCTAACCCTAATCCTAACCCTAACCCTAACCCTAACCCTAACACTAACCCTAACCCTAACCCTAACCCTAACACCAACCCTAACCCTAACCCTAACCCTAACCCTAACCCTATACCTAACACCAACCCTAACCCTAACCCTAACCCTAACCCTAACTCCAACCCTAACCCTAACCCTAACCCTAACACCAACCCTAACCCTAACCCTAACCCTAACCCTAACCCTAACACTAACCCTAACCCTAACCCTAACCCTAACCCTAACACCAACCCTAACCCTAACCCTAACCCTAACCCTAATTCTATACCTAACACCAACCCTAACCCTAACCCTAACCCTAACCCTAACCCTAACCGTAACCCTAAACCTAACCCTAAACCTAAACCTAACACCAACCCTAACCCTAACCCTAACCCTAACACCAACCCTAACCCTAACCCTAACCCTAAACCCTAATCCTAACCCTAACCTTAACCCTAACCCTAACCCTAACCCTAACAAGGGCAAGGTGTACTGGTCAGCGACGGGCAAGTTCTAGGCCTCGGACTAGAAGGAGCCATGGGCGTTGGTCTAGGGCCCGAGCTAGGGCTAATGAGAGCGGTAGGCGTAGCGCTGGTGTAGGCATAGGGCAAGGAGTAGGTGTCGAGGTAAACCTCGGAGTAGGCCTAGGGCCAGGAGTGGGAGCTGTGGCTAGTGGTAGGGTTGGGGATGGTCCTATGGGTAGGGGGAGCTGCAGGGCCAGGGGTAGTGGTAGGACCAGAGGTAGTGCTAGGCGTAGGCCTAGGGCGAGGGGTAGTGCTCGGGGTAGGGTTAGTTGAAGGGCTAGTGTTTGGCAGAGGCCCACGGGCAGTGTTAGGGTTAGGGCTCATGTTAAGCCTAGGACTAGTGGTAGTGGTAGGGGTTGGCCGAGGACTAGGGGTAGGTGTCACGAAATGGCTCCGGGTAGTCCTAGGACTCCGAACGGATGTAGGGCTGATTAGGGTGTGGCTAATGGTGGTTCCAGGGTGATTTCGTAGGACACGGGTTAGTGCTCTGGCTATAGGTAGGGCAAGGTGTACCGGTTGGCGACGGGCAAGTGCTAGGCTTCGGACTAGAGTGAGCACTGGGCGTTGGTCTAGGGCCCGAGGTAGGGCTAGTGGGAGCGGTAGGCGTAGCGCTGGGGTAGGCAAAGGGCAAGGGGTGGGTGTCGGGGTAAACCTCGGAGTAGGCCTAGGACCAGGAGTGGGAGCTGTGGCTAGGGGTAGAGATGGGGGTGGGCCTATGGGTAGGGGGAGCTGTAGGGACAGGGGTAGGGGTAGGACCAGAGGTAGTGCTAGGCGTAGGCCTAGGGCGAGGGGTTGTGCTCGGGGTAACCTAACCCTAACTCTAACCCTAACCCTAACACTAACCC
Organism: Rhinolophus hipposideros; assembly: GCF_964194185.1. Classification (NCBI taxonomy): domain Eukaryota; kingdom Metazoa; phylum Chordata; class Mammalia; order Chiroptera; family Rhinolophidae; genus Rhinolophus; species Rhinolophus hipposideros. The sequence goes on along the minus strand of NW_027669234.1, from coordinate 144,111 downwards.
TAACCCTAACCCTAACCCTAACACCAACCCTAACCCTAACCCTAACCCTAACCCTATACCTAACACCAACCCTAACCCTAACCCTAACCCTAACCCTAACACCAACCCTAACCCTAACCCTAACCCTAACCCTAGCCCTAACACCAACCCTAAACCTAAACCTAACCCTAACCCTAACACCAACCCTAACCCTAATCCTAACCCTAACCCTAACCCTAACTCCAACCCTAACCCTAACCCTAACCCTAACACCAACCCTAACCCTAACCCTAACCCTAACCCTAATTCTATACCTAACACCAACCCTAACCCTAACCCTAACCCTAACCCTAACCCTAACCGTAACCCTAAACCTAACCCTAAACCTAAACCTAACACCAACCCTAACCCTAACCCTAACCCTAACCCTAACTCCAACCCTAACCCTAACCCTAACCCTAACACCAACCCTAACCCTAATCCTAACCCTAACCCTAACCCTAACACCAATCCTAACCCTAACCCTAACCCTAACACTAACACCAACCCTAACCCGAACCCTAACCCTAACCCTAACCCTAACCCTAACCCTATGCCTAACACGAACCCTAATCCTAACCCTAACCCTAACACCAACCCTAACCCTAACCCTAACCCTAACCCTATACCTAACACCAACCCTAACCCTAACCCTAACCCTAACCCTAACACCAACCCTAACCCTAACCCTAACCCTAACCCTAGCCCTAACACCAACCCTAAACCTAAACCTAACCCTAACCCTAACACCAACCCTAACCCTAATCCTAACCCTAACCCTAACCCTAACACCAATCCTAACCCTAACCCTAACCCTAACACTAACACCAACCCTAACCCGAACCCTAACCCTAACCCTAACCCTAACCCTAACCCTATGCCTAACACGAACCCTAACCCTAACCCTAACCCTAACACCAACCCTAACCCTAACCCTAACCCTAACCCTAAACCTAACACCAACCCTAACCCTAACCCAAACACTAACCCTAACACCAACCCTAACCCTAACCCTAACTCTAACCCTAACACCAACCCTAACCCTAACCCTAACCCTAACTCTAACCCTAACCCTAACCCTAACACCAACCCTAACCCTAACCCTAACCCTAACCCTAACCCTAACTCTAACCCTAACCCTAACCCTAACACCAACCCTAACCCTAACCCTAACCCTAACCCTAACACCAACCCTAACCCTAACCCTAACCCTAACACTAACCCTATGCCTAACACCAAAACTAACCCTAACCCTAACCCTAACCCTACCCTAACCCTAACCCTAACCCTAACCCTAACCCTAACACCAACCCTAACCCTAACCCTACCCCTAACCCTAACCCAATACCTAACACCAAACCTAACCCTAACCCTAACCCTAACCCTAACACCAACCCTAACACTAACCCTAAACCTAATCCTAACCCTAACACCAACCCTAACCCTAACCCTAATTCTAACCCTAACCCTACCCTAACCCTAAACCTAACCCTAACCCTAACCCTAACCCTAACCCTAAAACTAACCCTAACCCTAACCCTAACACCAACCCTAACCCTAACCCTACCCCTAACCCTAACCCAATACCTAACACCAACCCTAACCCTAACCCTAACCCTAACCCTAACACCAACCCTAACACTAACCCTAAACCTAACCCTAACCCTAACACCAACCCTAACCCTAACCCTAATTCTAACCCAAACCCTACCCTAACCCTAACCCTAACCCTAACCCTAACCCTAACCCTAACCCTAACCCCTAACCCTAACCCTAAACCTAACCCTAACCCTAACCCTAACCCTAACCCTAACACCAAACCTAACCCTAATCCTAACCCTAACCCTAACCCTAACCCTAACACTAACCCTAACCCTAACCCTAACCCTAACACCAACCCTAACCCTAACCCTAACCCTAACCCTAACCCTATACCTAACACCAACCCTAACCCTAACCCTAACCCTAACCCTAACTCCAACCCTAACCCTAACCCTAACCCTAACACCAACCCTAACCCTAACCCTAACCCTAACGCTAACCCTAACACTAACCCTAACCCTAACCCTAACCCTAACACCAACCCTAACCCTAACCCTAACCCTAACCCTAATTCTATACCTAACACCAACCCTAACCCTAACCCTAACCCTAACCCTAACCCTAACCGTAACCCTAAACCTAACCCTAAACCTAAACCTAACACCAACCCTAACCCTAACCCTAACCCTAACCCTAACACCAACCCTAACCCTAACCCTAACCCTAAACCCTAATCCTAACCCTAACCTTAACCCTAATCCTAACCCTAACCCTAACAAGGGCAAGGTGTACTGGTCAGCGACGGGCAAGTTCTAGGCCTCGGACTAGAAGGAGCCATGGGCGTTGGTCTAGGGCCCGAGCTAGGGCTAATGAGAGCGGTAGGCGTAGCGCTGGTGTAGGCATAGGGCAAGGAGTAGGTGTCGAGGTAAACCTCGGAGTAGTCCTAGGGCCAGGAGTGGGAGCTGTGGCTAGTGGTAGGGTTGGGGATGGTCCTATGGGTAGGGGGAGCTGCAGGGCCAGGGGTAGTGGTAGGACCAGAGGTAGTGCTAGGCGTAGGCCTAGGGCGAGGGTTAGTGCTCGGGGTAGGGTTAGTTGAAGGGCTAGTGTTTGGCAGAGGCCCACGGGCAGTGTTAGGGTTAGGGCTCATGTTAAGCCTAGGACTAGTGGTAGTGGTAGGGGTTGGCCGAGGACTAGGGGTAGGTGTCACGAAATGGCTCCGGGTAGTCCTAGGACTCCGAACGGATGTAGGGCTGATTAGGGTGTGGCTAATGGTGGTTCCAGGGTGATTTCGTAGGACACGGGTTAGTGCTCTGGCTATAGGTAGGGCAAGGTGTACCGGTTGGCGACGGGCAAGTGCTAGGCTTCGGACTAGAGTGAGCACTGGGCGTTGGTCTAGGGCCCGAGGTATGGCTAGTGGGAGCGGTAGGCGTAGCGCTGGGGTAGGCAAAGGGCAAGGGGTGGGTGTCGGGGTAAACCTCGGAGTAGGCCTAGGACCAGGAGTGGGAGCTGTGGCTAGGGGTAGAGATGGGGGTGGGCCTATGGGTAGGGGGAGCTGTAGGGACAGGGGTAGGGGTAGGACCAGAGGTAGTGCTAGGCGTAGGCCTAGGGCGAGGGGTTGTGCTCGGGGTAACCTAACCCTAACTCTAACCCTAACCCTAACACTAACCCTAACCCTAACCCTAACCCTAACACCAACCCTAACCCTAACCCTAACCCTATACCTACCACCAACCCTAACCCTAACCCTAACCCTAACCCTAACACCAACCCTAACCCTAACCCTAACCCTAACCCTAGCCCTAACACCAACCCTAAACCTAAACCTAAACCTAACCCTAACACCAACCCTAACCCTAATCCTAACCCTAACCCTAACCCTAACACCAATCCTAACCCTAACCCTAACCCTAACCCTAACACCAACCCTAACCCGAACCCTAACCCTAACCCTAACCCTAACCCTAACCCTAACCCTATGCCTAACACGAACCCTAACCCTAACCCTAACCCTAACACCAACCCTAACCCTAACCCTAACCCTAACCCTAAACCTAACACCAACCCTAACCCTAACCCAAACACTAACCCTAACACCAACCCTAACCCTAACCCTAACTCTAACCCTAACACCAACCCTAACCCTAACCCTAACCCTAACCCTAACCCTAACCCTAACCCTAACCCTAACCCTAACCCCTAACCCTAACCCTAAACCTAACCCTAACCCTAACCCTAACCCTAACCCTAACACCAACCCTAACCCTAATCCTAACCCTAACCCTAACCCTAACCCTAACACTAACCCTAACCCTAACCCTAACTCTAACACCAACCCTAACCCTAACCCTAACCTTAACCCTAACCCTATACCTAACACCAACCCTAACCCTAACCCTAACCCTAACCCTAACTCCAACCCTAACCCTAACCCTAACCCTAACACCAATCCTAACCCTAACCCTAACCCTAACCCTAACCCTAACACTAACCCTAACCCTAACCCTAACCCTAACACCAACCCTAACCCTAACCCTAACCCTAACCCTAATTCTATACCTAACACCAACCCTAACCCTAACCCTAACCCTAACCCTAACCGTAACCCTAAACCTAACCCTAAACCTAAACCTAACACCAACCCTAACCCTAACCCTAACCCTAACCCTAACACCAACCCTAACCCTAACCCTAACCCTAAACCCTAATCCTAACCCTAACCTTAACCCTAACCCTAACCCTAACCCTAACAAGGGCAAGGTGTACTGGTCAGCGACGGGCAAGTTCTAGGCCTCGGACTAGAAGGAGCCATGGGCGTTGGTCTAGGGCCCGAGCTAGGGCTAATGAGAGCGGTAGGCGTAGCGCTGGTGTAGGCATAGGGCAAGGAGTAGGTGTCGAGGTAAACCTCGGAGTAGGCCTAGGGCCAGGAGTGGGAGCTGTGGCTAGTGGTAGGGTTGGGGATGGTCCTATGGGTAGGGGGAGCTGCAGGGCCAGGGGTAGTGGTAGGACCAGAGGTAGTGCTAGGCGTAGGCCTAGGGCGAGGGTTAGTGCTCGGGGTAGGGTTAGTTGAAGGGCTAGTGTTTGGCAGAGGCCCACGGGCAGTGTTAGGGTTAGGGCTCATGTTAAGCCTAGGACTAGTGGTAGTGGTAGGGGTTGGCCGAGGACTAGGGGTAGGTGTCACGAAATGGCTCCGGGTAGTCCTAGGACTCCGAACGGATGTAGGGCTGATTAGGGTGTGGCTAATGGTGGTTCCAGGGTGATTTCGTAGGACACGGGTTAGTGCTCTGGCTATAGGTAGGGCAAGGTGTACCGGTTGGCGACGGGCAAGTGCTAGGCTTCGGACTAGAGTGAGCACTGGGCGTTGGTCTAGGGCCCGAGGTAGGGCTAGTGGGAGCGGTAGGCGTAGCGCTGGGGTAGGCAAAGGGCAAGGGGTGGGTGTCGGGGTAAACCTCGGAGTAGGCCTAGGACCAGGAGTGGGAGCTGTGGCTAGGGGTAGAGATGGGGGTGGGCCTATGGGTAGGGGGAGCTGTAGGGACAGGGGTAGGGGTAGGACCAGAGGTAGTGCTAGGCGTAGGCCTAGGGCGAGGGGTTGTGCTCGGGGTAACCTAACCCTAACTCTAACCCTAACCCTAACACTAACCCTAACCCTAACCCTAACCCTAACACCAACCCTAACCCTAACCCTAACCCTATACCTAACACCAACCCTAACCCTAACCCTAACCCTAACCCTAACACCAACCCTAAAACTAACCCTAACCCTAACCCTAGCCCTAACACCAACCCTAAACCTAAACCTAACCCTAACCCTAACACCAACCCTAACCCTAATCCTAACCCTAACCCTAACCCTAACACCAATCCTAACCCTAACCCTAACCCTAACCCTAACACCAACCCTAACCCGAACCCTAACCCTAACCCTAACCCTAACCCTAACCCTAACCCTATGCCTAACACGAACCCTAACCCTAACCCTAACCCCTAACCCTAACCCTAACCCTAATCCTATGCCTAACACCAAAACTAACCCTAACCCTAACCCTAACCCTACCCTAAACCTAACCCTAACACTAACCCTAACCCTAACCCTAACCCTAACACCAACCCTAACCCTAACCCTAACCCTAACCCTAACCCTATACCTAACACCAACCCTAACCCTAACCCTAACCCTAACCCTAACTCCAACCCTAACCCTAACCCTAACCCTAACACCAACCCTAACCCAAAACCTAACCCTAACCCTAACACTAACCCTAACCCTAACCCTAACCCTAACACCAACCCTAACCCTAACCCTAACCCAGACCCTAACCCTATACCTAACACCAACCCTAACCCTAACCCTAACCCTAACCCTAACCCTAACCCTAACCGTAACCCTAACCCTAACCCTAAACCTAAACCTAACACCAACCCTAACCCTAACCCTAACCCTAACCCTAACACCAACCCTAACCCTAACCCTAACCCTAAACCCTAATCCTAAACCTAACCTTAACCCTAACCCTAACCCTAACCCTAACAAGGGCAAGGTGTACTGGTCAGCGACGGGCAAGTTCTAGGCCTCGGACTAGAAGGAGCCATGGGCGTTGGTCTAGGGCCCGAGCTAGGGCTAGTGAGAGCGGTAGGCGTAGCGCTGGGGTAGGCATAGGGCAAGGGGTAGGTGTCGAGGTAAACCTCGGAGTAGGCCTAGGGCCAGGAGTGGGAGCTGTGGCTTGTGATAGGGTTGGGGATGGGCCTATGGGTTGGGGGAGCTGTAGGGCCAGGGGTAGTGGTAGGACCAGAGGTAGTGCTAGGCGTAGGCCTAGGGCGAGGGGTAGTGCTCGGGGTAGGGTTAGTTGAAGGGCTAGTGTTTGGCAGAGGCCCACGGACAGTGTTAGGGTTAGGGCTCATGTTAAGCCTAGGACTAGTGGTAGTGGTAGGGGTTGGCCGAGGACTAGGTGTAGGTGTCACGAAATGGCTCCGGGTAGTCCTAGGACTCCGAACGGATGTAGGGCTGATTAGGGTGTGGCTAATGGTGGGTCCAGGGTGATTTCGTAGGACACGGGTTAGTGCTCTGGCTATAGGTAGGGCAAGGTGTACCGGTTGGCGACGGGCAAGTGCTAGGCTTCGGACTAGAGTGAGCACTGGGCGTTGGTCTAGGGCCCGAGGTAGGGCTAGTGGGAGCGGTAGGCGTAGCGCTGGGGTAGGCAAAGGGCAAGGGGTGGGTGTCGGGGTAAACCTCGGAGTAGGCCTAGGACCAGGAGTGGGAGCTGTGGCTAGGGGTAGAGATGGGGGTGGGCTTATGGGTAGGGGGAGCTGTAGAAACAGGGGTAGGGGTAGGACCAGAGGTAGTGCTAGGCGTAGTCCTAGGGCGAGGGGTAGTGCTCGGGGTAACCTAACCCTAACCCTAACCCTAACACTAACAATAACCCTAACCCTAACCCTAATCCTAACACCAACCCTAAACCTAACCCTAACCCTAACCCTATACCTAACACCAACCCTAACCCTAACCCTAACCCTAACCCTAACACCAACCCTAACCCTAACCCTAACCCTAACCCTAACACCAACCCTAAACCTAAACCTAACCCTAACACTAACACCAACCCTAACCCTAATCCTAAACCTAACCCTAACCCTAACACCAATCCTAACCCTAACCCTAACCCTAACCCTAACACCAACCCTAACCCTAACCCTAACCCTAACCGTAACCCTAACCCTATGCCTAAGACGAACCCTAACCCTAACCCTAACCCTAACACCAACCCTAACCCTAACCCTAACCCTAACCCTAACCCTAACCCTAACCCTAACCCCTAACCCTAACCCTAACCCTAACCCTAACCCTAACCCTAACCCTAACACCAACCCTAACCCTAATCCTAACCCTAACCCTAACCCTAACCCTAACACTAACCCTAACCCTAACCCTAACCCTAACACCAACCCTAACCCTAACCCTAACCCTAACCCTAACTCTATACCTAACACCAACCCTAACCCTAACCCTAACCCTAACCCTAACTCCAACCCTAACCCTAACCCTAACCCTAACACCAACCCTAACCCTAACCCTAACCCTAACCCTAACCCTAACACTAACCCTAACCCTAACCCTAACCCTAACCCTAACACCAACCCTAACCCTAACCCTAACCCTAACCCTAATTCTATACCTAACACCAACCCTAACCCTAACCCTAACCCTAACCCTAACCCTAACCGTAACCCTAAACCTAACCCTAAACCTAAACCTAACACCAACCCTAACCCTAACCCTAACCCTAACACCAACCCTAACCCTAACCCTAACCCTAAACCCTAATCCTAACCCTAACCTTAACCCTAACCCTAACCCTAACCCTAACAAGGGCAAGGTGTACTGGTCAGCGACGGGCAAGTTCTAGGCCTCGGACTAGAAGGAGCCATGGGCGTTGGTCTAGGGCCCGAGCTAGGGCTAATGAGAGCGGTAGGCGTAGCGCTGGTGTAGGCATAGGGCAAGGAGTAGGTGTCGAGGTAAACCTCGGAGTAGGCCTAGGGCCAGGAGTGGGAGCTGTGGCTAGTGGTAGGGTTGGGGATGGTCCTATGGGTAGGGGGAGCTGCAGGGCCAGGGGTAGTGGTAGGACCAGAGGTAGTGCTAGGCGTAGGCCTAGGGCGAGGGGTAGTGCTCGGGGTAGGGTTAGTTGAAGGGCTAGTGTTTGGCAGAGGCCCACGGGCAGTGTTAGGGTTAGCGCTCATGTTAAGCCTAGGACTAGTGGTAGTGGTAGGGGTTGGCCGAGGACTAGGGGTAGGTGTCACGAAATGGCTCCGGGTAGTCCTAGGACTCCGAACGGATGTAGGGCTGATTAGGGTGTGGCTAATGGTGGTTCCAGGGTGATTTCGTAGGACACGGGTTAGTGCTCTGGCTATAGGTAGGGCAAGGTGTACCGGTTGGCGACGGGCAAGTGCTAGGCTTCGGACTAGAGTGAGCACTGGGCGTTGGTCTAGGGCCCGAGGTAGGGCTAGTGGGAGCGGTAGGCGTAGCGCTGGGGTAGGCAAAGGGCAAGGGGTGGGTGTCGGGGTAAACCTCGGAGTAGGCCTAGGACCAGGAGTGGGAGCTGTGGCTAGGGGTAGAGATGGGGGTGGGCCTATGGGTAGGGGGAGCTGTAGGGACAGGGGTAGGGGTAGGACCAGAGGTAGTGCTAGGCGTAGGCCTAGGGCGAGGTGTTGTGCTCGGGGTAACCTAACCCTAACTCTAACCCTAACCCTAACACTAACCCTAACCCTAACCCTAACACCAACCCTAACCCTAACCCTAACCCTAACCCTATACCTAACACCAACCCTAACCCTAACCCTAACCCTAACCCTAACACCAACCCTAACCCTAACCCTAACCCTAACCCTAGCCCTAACACCAACCCTAAACCTAAACCTAACCCTAACCCTAACACCAACCCTAACCCTAATCCTAACCCTAACCCTAACCCTAACTCCAACCCTAACCCTAACCCTAACCCTAACACCAACCCTAACCCTAACCCTAACCCTAACCCTAATTCTATACCTAACACCAACCCTAACCCTAACCCTAACCCTAACCCTAACCCTAACCGTAACCCTAAACCTAACCCTAAACCTAAACCTAACACCAACCCTAACCCTAACCCTAACCCTAACCCTAACTCCAACCCTAACCCTAACCCTAACCCTAACACCAACCCTAACCCTAATCCTAACCCTAACCCTAACCCTAACACCAATCCTAACCCTAACCCTAACCCTAACACTAACACCAACCCTAACCCGAACCCTAACCCTAACCCTAACCCTAACCCTAACCCTATGCCTAACACGAACCCTAATCCTAACCCTAACCCTAACACCAACCCTAACCCTAACCCTAACCCTAACCCTATACCTAACACCAACCCTAACCCTAACCCTAACCCTAACCCTAACACCAACCCTAACCCTAACCCTAACCCTAACCCTAGCCCTAACACCAACCCTAAACCTAAACCTAACCCTAACCCTAACACCAACCCTAACCCTAATCCTAACCCTAACCCTAACCCTAACACCAATCCTAACCCTAACCCTAACCCTAACACTAACACCAACCCTAACCCGAACCCTAACCCTAACCCTAACCCTAACCCTAACCCTATGCCTAACACGAACCCTAACCCTAACCCTAACCCTAACACCAACCCTAACCCTAACCCTAACCCTAACCCTAAACCTAACACCAACCCTAACCCTAACCCAAACACTAACCCTAACACCAACCCTAACCCTAACCCTAACTCTAACCCTAACACCAACCCTAACCCTAACCCTAACCCTAACTCTAACCCTAACCCTAACCCTAACACCAACCCTAACCCTAACCCTAACCCTAACCCTAACCCTAACTCTAACCCTAACCCTAACCCTAACACCAACCCTAACCCTAACCCTAACCCTAACCCTAACACCAACCCTAACCCTAACCCTAACCCTAACACTAACCCTATGCCTAACACCAAAACTAACCCTAACCCTAACCCTAACCCTACCCTAACCCTAACCCTAACCCTAACCCTAACCCTAACACCAACCCTAACCCTAACCCTACCCCTAACCCTAACCCAATACCTAACACCAAACCTAACCCTAACCCTAACCCTAACCCTAACACCAACCCTAACACTAACCCTAAACCTAATCCTAACCCTAACACCAACCCTAACCCTAACCCTAATTCTAACCCTAACCCTACCCTAACCCTAAACCTAACCCTAACCCTAACCCTAACCCTAACCCTAAAACTAACCCTAACCCTAACCCTAACACCAACCCTAACCCTAACCCTACCCCTAACCCTAACCCAATACCTAACACCAACCCTAACCCTAACCCTAACCCTAACCCTAACACCAACCCTAACACTAACCCTAAACCTAACCCTAACCCTAACACCAACCCTAACCCTAACCCTAATTCTAACCCAAACCCTACCCTAACCCTAACCCTAACCCTAACCCTAACCCTAACCCTAACCCTAACCCCTAACCCTAACCCTAAACCTAACCCTAACCCTAACCCTAACCCTAACCCTAACACCAAACCTAACCCTAATCCTAACCCTAACCCTAACCCTAACCCTAACACTAACCCTAACCCTAACCCTAACCCTAACACCAACCCTAACCCTAACCCTAACCCTAACCCTAACCCTATACCTAACACCAACCCTAACCCTAACCCTAACCCTAACCCTAACTCCAACCCTAACCCTAACCCTAACCCTAACACCAACCCTAACCCTAACCCTAACCCTAACGCTAACCCTAACACTAACCCTAACCCTAACCCTAACCCTAACACCAACCCTAACCCTAACCCTAACCCTAACCCTAATTCTATACCTAACACCAACCCTAACCCTAACCCTAACCCTAACCCTAACCCTAACCGTAACTCTAAACCTAACCCTAAACCTAAACCTAACACCAACCCTAACCCTAACCCTAACCCTAACCCTAACACCAACCCTAACCCTAACCCTAACCCTAAACCCTAATCCTAACCCTAACCTTAACCCTAACCCTAACCCTAACCCTAACAAGGGCAAGGTGTACTGGTCAGCGACGGGCAAGTTCTAGGCCTCGGACTAGAAGGAGCCATGGGCGTTGGTCTAGGGCCCGAGCTAGGGCTAATGAGAGCGGTAGGCGTAGCGCTGGTGTAGGCATAGGGCAAGGAGTAGGTGTCGAGGTAAACCTCGGAGTAGTCCTAGGGCCAGGAGTGGGAGCTGTGGCTAGTGGTAGGGTTGGGGATGGTCCTATGGGTAGGGGGAGCTGCAGGGCCAGGGGTAGTGGTAGGACCAGAGGTAGTGCTAGGCGTAGGCCTAGGGCGAGGGTTAGTGCTCGGGGTAGGGTTAGTTGAAGGGCTAGTGTTTGGCAGAGGCCCACGGGCAGTGTTAGGGTTAGGGCTCATGTTAAGCCTAGGACTAGTGGTAGTGGTAGGGGTTGGCCGAGGACTAGGGGTAGGTGTCACGAAATGGCTCCGGGTAGTCCTAGGACTCCGAACGGATGTAGGGCTGATTAGGGTGTGGCTAATGGTGGTTCCAGGGTGATTTCGTAGGACACGGGTTAGTGCTCTGGCTATAGGTAGGGCAAGGTGTACCGGTTGGCGACGGGCAAGTGCTAGGCTTCGGACTAGAGTGAGCACTGGGCGTTGGTCTAGGGCCCGAGGTATGGCTAGTGGGAGCGGTAGGCGTAGCGCTGGGGTAGGCAAAGGGCAAGGGGTGGGTGTCGGGGTAAACCTCGGAGTAGGCCTAGGACCAGGAGTGGGAGCTGTGGCTAGGGGTAGAGATGGGGGTGGGCCTATGGGTAGGGGGAGCTGTAGGGACAGGGGTAGGGGTAGGACCAGAGGTAGTGCTAGGCGTAGGCCTAGGGCGAGGGGTTGTGCTCGGGGTAACCTAACCCTAACTCTAACCCTAACCCTAACACTAACCCTAACCCTAACCCTAACCCTAACACCAACCCTAACCCTAACCATAACCCTATACCTACCACCAACCCTAACCCTAACCCTAACCCTAACCCTAACACCAACCCTAACCCTAACCCTAACCCTAACCCTAGCCCTAACACCAACCCTAAACCTAAACCTAAACCTAACCCTAACACCAACCCTAACCCTAATCCTAACCCTAACCCTAACCCTAACACCAATCCTAACCCTAACCCTAACCCTAACCCTAACACCAACCCTAACCCGAACCCTAACCCTAACCCTAACCCTAACCCTAACCCTAACCCTATGCCTAACACGAACCCTAACCCTAACCCTAACCCTAACACCAACCCTAACCCTAACCCTAACCCTAACCCTAAACCTAACACCAACCCTAACCCTAACCCAAACACTAACCCTAACACCAACCCTAACCCTAACCCTAACTCTAACCCTAACACCAACCCTAACCCTAACCCTAACCCTAACCCTAACCCTAACCCTAACCCTAACCCTAACCCTAACCCCTAACCCTAACCCTAAACCTAACCCTAACCCTAACCCTAACCCTAACCCTAACACCAACCCTAACCCTAATCCTAACCCTAACCCTAACCCTAACCCTAACACTAACCCTAACCCTAACCCTAACTCTAACACCAACCCTAACCCTAACCCTAACCTTAACCCTAACCCTATACCTAACACCAACCCTAACCCTAACCCTAACCCTAACCCTAACTCCAACCCTAACCCTAACCCTAACCCTAACACCAATCCTAACCCTAACCCTAACCCTAACCCTAACCCTAACACTAACCCTAACCCTAACCCTAACCCTAACACCAACCCTAACCCTAACCCTAACCCTAACCCTAATTCTATACCTAACACCAACCCTAACCCTAACCCTAACCCTAACCCTAACCGTAACCCTAAACCTAACCCTAAACCTAAACCTAACACCAACCCTAACCCTAACCCTAACCCTAACCCTAACACCAACCCTAACCCTAACCCTAACCCTAAACCCTAATCCTAACCCTAACCTTAACCCTAACCCTAACCCTAACCCTAACAAGGGCAAGGTGTACTGGTCAGCGACGGGCAAGTTCTAGGCCTCGGACTAGAAGGAGCCATGGGCGTTGGTCTAGGGCCCGAGCTAGGGCTAATGAGAGCGGTAGGCGTAGCGCTGGTGTAGGCATAGGGCAAGGAGTAGGTGTCGAGGTAAACCTCGGAGTAGGCCTAGGGCCAGGAGTGGGAGCTGTGGCTAGTGGTAGGGTTGGGGATGGTCCTATGGGTAGGGGGAGCTGCAGGGCCAGGGGTAGTGGTAGGACCAGAGGTAGTGCTAGGCGTAGGCCTAGGGCGAGGGTTAGTGCTCGGGGTAGGGTTAGTTGAAGGGCTAGTGTTTGGCAGAGGCCCACGGGCAGTGTTAGGGTTAGGGCTCATGTTAAGCCTAGGACTAGTGGTAGTGGTAGGGGTTGGCCGAGGACTAGGGGTAGGTGTCACGAAATGGCTCCGGGTAGTCCTAGGACTCCGAACGGATGTAGGGCTGATTAGGGTGTGGCTAATGGTGGTTCCAGGGTGATTTCGTAGGACACGGGTTAGTGCTCTGGCTATAGGTAGGGCAAGGTGTACCGGTTGGCGACGGGCAAGTGCTAGGCTTCGGACTAGAGTGAGCACTGGGCGTTGGTCTAGGGCCCGAGGTAGGGCTAGTGGGAGCGGTAGGCGTAGCGCTGGGGTAGGCAAAGGGCAAGGGGTGGGTGTCGGGGTAAACCTCGGAGTAGGCCTAGGACCAGGAGTGGGAGCTGTGGCTAGGGGTAGAGATGGGGGTGGGCCTATGGGTAGGGGGAGCTGTAGGGACAGGGGTAGGGGTAGGACCAGAGGTAGTGCTAGGCGTAGGCCTAGGGCGAGGGGTTGTGCTCGGGGTAACCTAACCCTAACTCTAACCCTAACCCTAACACTAACCCTAACCCTAACCCTAACCCTAACACCAACCCTAACCCTAACCCTAACCCTATACCTAACACCAACCCTAACCCTAACCCTAACCCTAACCCTAACACCAACCCTAAAACTAACCCTAACCCTAACCCTAGCCCTAACACCAACCCTAAACCTAAACCTAACCCTAACCCTAACACCAACCCTAACCCTAATCCTAACCCTAACCCTAACCCTAACACCAATCCTAACCCTAACCCTAACCCTAACCCTAACACCAACCCTAACCCGAACCCTAACCCTAACCCTAACCCTAACCCTAACCCTAACCCTATGCCTAACACGAACCCTAACCCTAACCCTAACCCTAACACCAACCCTAACCCTAACCCTAACCCTAACCCTAAACCTAACACCAACCCTAACCCTAACCCAAACACTAACCCTAACACCAACCCTAACCCTAACCCTAACTCTAACCCTAACACCAATCCTAACCCTAACCCTAACCCTAACTCTAACCCTAACCCTAACCCTAACACCAACCCTAACCCTAACCCTAACCCTAACCCTAACACCAACCCTAACCCTAACCCTAACCCTAACCCTATGCCTAACACCAAAACTAACCCTAACCCTAACCCTAACCCTACCCTAACCCTAACCCTAACCCTAACCCTAACCCTAACCCTAACCCTAACCCCTAACCCTAACCCTAACCCTAACCCTAACCGTAACCCTAACCCTAACCCTAACCCTAACCCTAACCCTAAACCTAACCCTAACACTAACCCTAACCCTAACCCTAACCCTAACACCAACCCTAACCCTAACCCTAACCCTAACCCTATACCTAACACCAACCCTAACCCTAACCCTAACCCTAACCCTAACTCCAACCCTAACCCTAACCCTAACCCTAACACCAACCCTAACCCTAAACCTAACCCTAACCCTAACACTAACCCTAACCCTAACCCTAACCCTAACACCAACCCTAACCCTAACCCTAACCCAGACCCTAACCCTATACCTAACACCAACCCTAACCCTAACCCTAACCCTAACCCTAACCCTAACCCTAACCGTAACCCTAACCCTAACCCTAAACCTAAACCTAACACCAACCCTAACCCTAACCCTAACCCTAACCCTAACACCAACCCTAACCCTAACCCTAACCTTAAACCCTAATCCTAAACCTAACCTTAACCCTAACCCTAACCCTAACCCTAACAAGGGCAAGGTGTACTGGTCAGCGACGGGCAAGTTCTAGGCCTCGGACTAGAAGGAGCCATGGGCGTTGGTCTAGGGCCCGAGCTAGGGCTAGTGAGAGCGGTAGGCGTAGCGCTGGGGTAGGCATAGGGCAAGGGGTAGGTGTCGAGGTAAACCTCGGAGTAGGCCTAGGGCCAGGAGTGGGAGCTGTGGCTAGTGTTAGGGTTGGGGATGGGCCTATGGGTAGGGGGAGCTGTAGGGCCAGGGGTAGTGGTAGGACCAGAGGTAGTGCTAGGCGTAGGCCTAGGGCGAGGGGTAGTGCTCGGGGTAGGGTTAGTTGAAGGGCTAGTGTTTGGCAGAGGCCCACGGACAGTGTTAGGGTTAGGGCTCATGTTAAGCCTAGGACTAGTGGTAGTGGTAGGGGTTGGCCGAGGACTAGGTGTAGGTGTCACGAAATGGCTCCGGGTAGTCCTAGGACTCCGAACGGATGTAGGGCTGATTAGGGTGTGGCTAATGGTGGGTCCAGGGTGATTTTGTAGGACACGGGTTAGTGCTCTGGCTATAGGTAGGGCAAGGTGTACCGGTTGGCGACGGGCAAGTGCTAGGCTTCGGACTAGAGTGAGCACTGGGCGTTGGTCTAGGGCCCGAGGTAGGGCTAGTGGGAGCGGTAGGCGTAGCGCTGGGGTAGGCAAAGGGCAAGGGGTGGGTGTCGGGGTAAACCTCGGAGTAGGCCTAGGACCAGGAGTGGGAGCTGTGGCTAGGGGTAGAGATGGGGGTGGGCCTATGGGTAGGGGGAGCTGTAGAAACAGGGGTAGGGGTAGGACCAGAGGTAGTGCTAGGCGTAGGCCTAGGGCGAGGGGTAGTGCTCGGGGTAACCTAACCCTAACCCTAATCCTAACACTAACAATAACCCTAACCCTAACCCTAATCCTAACACCAACACTAAACCTAACACTAACCCTAACCCTATACCTACCACCAACCCTAACCCTAACCCTAACCCTAACCCTAACACCAACCCTAACCCTAACCCTAACCCTAACCCTAACACCAACCCTAAACCTAAACCTAACCCTAACACTAACACCAACCCTAACCCTAATCCTAAACCTAACCCTAACCCTATCACCAATCCTAACCCTAACCCTAACCCTAACCCTAACACCAACCCTAACCCTAACCCTAACCCTAACCGTAACCCTAACCCTATGCCTAAGACGAACCCTAACCCTAACCCTAACCCTAACACCAACCCTAACCCTAACCCTAACCCTAACCCTAACCCTAACCCTAACCCTAATGCCTAACCCTAACCCTAACCCTAACCCTAACCCTAACCCTAACCCTAACACCAACCCTAACCCTAATCCTAACCCTAACCCTAACCCTAACCCTAACACTAACCCTAACCCTAACCCTAACCCTAACACCAACCCTAACCCTAACCCTAACCCTAACCCTAACCCTATACCTAACACCAACCCTAACCCTAACCCTAACCCTAACCCTAACTCCAACCCTAACCCTAACCCTAACCCTAACACCAACCCTAACCCTAACCCTAACCCTAACCCTAACCCTAACACTAACCCTAACCCTAACCCTAACCCTAACACCAACCCTAACCCTAACCCTAACCCTAACCCTAATTCTATACCTAACACCAACCCTAACCCTAACCCTAACCCTAAACCTAACCCTAACCCTAAACCTAACCCTAAACCTAAACCTAACACCAACCCTAACCCTAACCCTAACCCTAACACCAACCCTAACCCTAACCCTAACCCTAAACCCTAATCCTAACCCTAACCTTAACCCTAACCCTAACCCTAACCCTAACAAGGGCAAGGTGTACTGGTCAGCGACGGGCAAGTTCTAGGCCTCGGACTAGAAGGAGCCATGGGCGTTGGTCTAGGGCCCGAGCTAGGGCTAATGAGAACGGTAGGCGTAGCGCTGGTGTAGGCATAGGGCAAGGAGTAGGTGTCGAGGTAAACCTCGGAGTAGGCCTAGGGCCAGGAGTGGGAGCTGTGGCTAGTGGTAGGGTTGGGGATGGTCCTATGGGTAGGGGGAGCTGCAGGGCCAGGGGTAGTGGTAGGACCAGAGGTAGTGCTAGGCGTAGGCCTAGGGCGAGGGGTAGTGCTCGGAGTAGGGTTAGTTGAAGGGCTAGTGTTTGGCAGAGGCCCACGAGCAGTGTTAGGGTTAGGGCTCATGTTAAGCCTAGGACTAGTGGTAGTGGTAGGGGTTGGCCGAGGACTAGGGGTAGGTGTCACGAAATGGCTCCGGGTAGTCCTAGGACTCCGAACGGATGTAGGGCTGATTAGGGTGTGGCTAATGGTGGTTCCAGGGTGATTTCGTAGGACACGGGTTAGTGCTCTGGCTATAGGTAGGGCAAGGTGTACCGGTTGGCGACGGGCAAGTGCTAGGCTTCGGACTAGAGTGAGCACTGGGCGTTGGTCTAGGGCCCGAGGTAGGGCTAGTGGGAGCGGTAGGCGTAGCGCTGGGGTAGGCAAAGGGCAAGGGGTGGGTGTCGGGGTAAACCTCGGAGTAGGCCTAGGACCAGGAGTGGGAGCTGTGGCTAGGGGTAGAGATGGGGGTGGGCCTATGGGTAGGGGGAGCTGTAGAAACAGGGGTAGGGGTAGGACCAGAGGTAGTGCTAGGCGTAGGCCTAGGGCGAGGGGTAGTGCTCGGGGTAACCTAACCCTAACCCTAACCCTAACACTAACAATAACCCTAACCCTAACCCTAATCCTAACACCAACACTAAACCTAACACTAACCCTAACCCTATACCTAATACCAACCCTAACCCTAACCCTAACCCTAACCCTAACACCAACCCTAACCCTAACCCTAACCCTAACCCTAACACCAACCCTAAACCTAAACCTAACCCTAACACTAACACCAACCCTAACCCTAATCCTAAACCTAACCCTAACCCTAACACCAATCCTAACCCTAACCCTAACCCTAACCCTAACACCAACCCTAACCCTAACCCTAACCCTAACCGTAACCCTAACCCTATGCCTAAGACGAACCCTAACCCTAACCCTAACCCTAACACCAACCCTAACCCTAACCCTAACCCTAACCCTAACCCTAACCCTAACCCTAACCCCTAACCCTAACCCTAACCCTAACCCTAACCCTAACCCTAACCCTAACCCTAACACCAACCCTAAACCTAAACCTAACCCTAACACTAACACCAACCCTAACCCTAATCCTAAACCTAACCCTAACCCTAACACCAATCCTAACCCTAACCCTAACCCTAACCCTAACACCAACCCTAACCCTAACCCTAACCCTAACCGTAACCCTAACCCTATGCCTAAGACGAACCCTAACCCTAACCCTAACCCTAACACCAACCCTAACCCTAACCCTAACCCTAACCCTAACCCTAACCCTAACCCTAACCCCTAACCCTAACCCTAACCCTAACCCTAACCCTAACCCTAACACCAACCCTAACCCTAATCCTAACCCTAACCCTAACCCTAACCCTAACACTAACCCTAACCCTAACCCTAACAATAACAATAACCCTAACCCTAACCCTAATCCTAACACCAACACTAAACCTAACACAAACCCTAACCCTATACCTAACACCAACCCTAACCCTAACCCTAACCCTAACCCTAACACCAACCCTAACCCTAACCCTAACCCTAACCCTAACACCAACCCTAAACCTAAGCCTAACCCTAACACTAACACCAACCCTAACCCTAATCCTAAACCTAACCCTAACCCTAACACCAATCCTAACCCTAACCCTAACCCTAACCCTAACACCAACCCTAACCCTAACCCTAACCCTAACCGTAACCCTAACCCTATGCCTAAGACGAACCCTAACCCTAACCCTAACCCTAACACCAACCCTAACCCTAACCCTAACCCTAACCCTAAACCTAACCCTAACCCTAACCCCTAACCCTAACCCTAACCCTAACCCTAACCCTAACCCTAACCCTAACACCAACCCTAACCCTAATCCTAACCCTAACCCTAACCCTAACCCTAACACTAACCCTAACCCTAACCCTAACCCTAACACCAACCCTAACCCTAACCCTAACCCTAACCCTAACCCTATACCTAACACCAACCCTAACCCTAACCCTAACCCTAACCCTAACTCCAACCCTAACCCTAACCCTAACCCTAACACCAACCCTAACCCTAACCCTAACCCTAACCCTAACCCTAACACTAACCCTAACCCTAACCCTAACCCTAACACCAACCCTAACCCTAACCCTAACCCTAACCCTAATTCTATACCTAACACCAACCCTAACCCTAACCCTAACCCTAACCCTAACCCTAACCCTAAACCTAACCCTAAACCTAAACCTAACACCAACCCTAACCCTAACCCTAACCCTAACACCAACCCTAACCCTAACCCTAACCCTAAACCCTAATCCTAACCCTAACCTTAACCCTAACCCTAACCCTAACCCTAACAAGGGCAAGGTGTACTGGTCAGCGACGGGCAAGTTCTAGGCCTCGGACTAGAAGGAGCCATGGGCGTTGGTCTAGGGCCCGAGCTAGGGCTAATGAGAGCGGTAGGCGTAGCGCTGGTGTAGGCATAGGGCAAGGAGTAGGTGTCGAGGTAAACCTCGGAGTAGGCCTAGGGCCAGGAGTGGGAGCTGTGGCTAGTGGTAGGGTTGGGGATGGTCCTATGGGTAGGGGGAGCTGCAGGGCCAGGGGTAGTGGTAGGACCAGAGGTAGTGCTAGGCGTAGGCCTAGGGCGAGGGGTAGTGCTCGGGGTAGGGTTAGTTGAAGGGCTAGTGTTTGGCAGAGGCCCACGGGCAGTGTTAGGGTTAGGGCTCATGTTAAGCCTAGGAATAGTGGTAGTGGTAGGGGTTGGCCGAGGACTAGGGGTAGGTGTCACGAAATGGCTCCGGGTAGTCCTAGGACTCCGAACGGATGTAGGGCTGATTAGGGTGTGGCTAATGGTGGTTCCAGGGTGATTTCGTAGGACACGGGTTAGTGCTCTGGCTATAGGTAGGGCAAGGTGTACCGGTTGGCGACGGGCAAGTGCTAGGCTTCGGACTAGAGTGAGCACTGGGCGTTGGTCTAGGGCCCGAGGTAGGGCTAGTGGGAGCGGTAGGCGTAGCGCTGGGGTAGGCAAAGGGCAAGGGGTGGGTGTCGGGGTAAACCTCGGAGTAGGCCTAGGACCAGGAGTGGGAGCTGTGGCTAGGGGTAGAGATGGGGGTGGGCCTATGGGTAGGGGGAGCTGTAGGGACAGGGGTAGGGGTAGGACCAGAGGTAGTGCTAGGCGTAGGCCTAGGGCGAGGGGTTGTGCTCGGGGTAACCTAACCCTAACTCTAATTCTAACCCTAACACTAACCCTAACCCTAACCCTAACCCTAACACCAACCCTAACCCTAACCCTAACCCTAACCCTATACCTAACACCAACCCTAACCCTAACCCTAACCCTAACCCTAACACCAACCCTAACCCTAACCCTAACCCTAACCCTAGCCCTAACACCAACCCTAAACCTAAACCTAACCCTAACCCTAACACCAACCCTAACCCTAATCCTAACCCTAACCCTAACCCTAACTCCAACCCTAACCCTAACCCTAACCCTAACACCAACCCTAACCCTAACCCTAACCCTAACCCTAACCCTAACACTAACCCTAACCCTAACCCTAACACCAACACTAACCCTAACCCTAACCCTAACCCTAATTCTATACCTAACACCAACCCTAACCCTAACCCTAACCCTAACCCTAACCCTAACCGTAACCCTAACCCTAACCCTAAACCTAAACCTAACACCAACCCTAACCCTAACCCTAACCCTAACCCTAACACCAACCCTAACCCTAACCCTAACCCTAAACCCTAATCCTAACCCTAACCTTAACCCTAACCCTAACCCTAACCCTAACCCTAACAAGGGCAAGGTGTACTGGTCAGCGACGGGCAAGTTCTAGGCCTCGGACTAGAAGGAGCCATGGGCGTTGGTCTAGGGCCCGAGCTAGGGCTAATGAGAGCGGTAGGCGTAGCGCTGGTGTAGGCATAGGGCAAGGGGTAGGTGTCGAGGTAAACCTCGGAGTAGGCCTAGAGCCAGGAGTGGGAGCTGTGGCTAGTGGTAGGGTTGGGGATGGTCCTATGGGTAGGGGGAGCTGCAGGGCCAGGGGTAGTGGTAGGACCAGAGGTAGTGCTAGGCGTAGGCCTAGGGCGAGGGGTAGTGCTCGGGGTAGGGTTAGTTGAAGGGCTAGTGTTTGGCAGAGGCCCACGGGCAGTGTTAGGGTTAGGGCTCATGTTAAGCCTAGGACTAGTGGTAGTGGTAGGGGTTGGCCGAGGACTAGGGGTAGGTGTCACGAAATGGCTCCGGGTAGTCCTAGGACTCCGAACGGATGTAGGGCTGATTAGGGTGTGGCTAATGGTGGTTCCAGGGTGATTTCGTAGGACACGGGTTAGTGCTCTGGCTATAGGTAGGGCAAGGTGTACCGGTTGGCGACGGGCAAGTGCTAGGCTTCGAACTAGAGTGAGCACTGGGCGTTGGTCTAGGGCCCGAGGTAGGGCTAGTGGGAGCGGTAGGCGTAGCGCTGGGGTAGGCAAAGGGTAACGGTGGGTGTCGGGGTAAACCTCGGAGTAGGCCTAGGACCAGGAGTGGGAGCTGTGGCTAGGGGTAGAGATGGGGGAGGGCCTATGGGTAGGGGGAGCTGTAGGGACAGGGGTAGGGGTAGGACCAGAGGTAGTGCTAGGCGTAGGCCTAGGGCGAGGGGTAGTGCTCGGGGTAACCTAACCCTAACTCTAACCCTAACCCTAACACTAACCCTAACCCTAACCCTAACCCTAACACCAACCCTAACCCTAACCCTAACCCTAACCCTATACCTAACACCAACCCTAACCCTAACCCTAACCCTAACCCTAACACCAACCCTAACCCTAACCCTAACCCTAACCCTAGCCCTAACACCAACCCTAAACCTAAACCTAACCCTAACCCTAACACCAACCCTAACCCTAATCCTAACCCTAACCCTAACCCTAACACCAATCCTAACCCTAACCCTAACCGTAACCCTAACACCAACCCTAACCCGAACCCTAACCCTAACCCTAACCCTAACCCTAACCCTATGCCTAACACGAACCCTAACCCTAACCCTAACCCTAACACCAACCCTAACCCTAACCCTAACCCTAACCCTAAACCTAACACCAACCCTAACCCTAACCCAAACACTAACCCTAACACCAACCCTAACCCTAACCCTAACTCTAACCCTAACACCAACCCTAACCCTAACCTTAACCCTAACTCTAACCCTAACCCTAACCCTAACACCAACCCTAACCCTAACCCTAACCCTAACCCTAACCCTAACTCTAACCCTAACCCTAACCCTAACACCAACCCTAACCCTAACCCTAACCCTAACCCTAACACCAACCCTAACCCTAACCCTAACCCTAACCCTAACCCTATGCCTAACACCAAAACTAACCCTAACCCTAACCCTAACCCTACCCTAACCCTAACCCTAACCCTAACTCTAACCCTAACCCTAACACCAACCCTAACCCTAACCCTACCCCTAACCCTAACCCAATACCTAACACCAAACCTAACCCTAACCCTAACCCTAACCCTAACACCAACCCTAACACTAACCCTAAACCTAATCCTAACCCTAACACCAACCCTAACCCTAACCCTAATTCTAACCCTAACCCTACCCTAACCCTAAAACTAACCCTAACCCTAACCCTAACCCTAACCCTAACCCTAACCCTAAAACTAACCCTAACCCTAACCCTAACCCTAACACCAACCCTAACCCTAACCCTACCCCTAACCCTAACCCAATACCTAACACCAACCCTAACCCTAACCCTAACCCTAACCCTAACACCAACCCTAACACTAACCCTAAACCTAACCCTAACCCTAACACCAACCCTAACCCTAACCCTAATTCTAACCCAAACCCTACCCTAACCCTAACCCTAACCCTAACCCTAACCCTAACCCTAACCCTAACCCCTAACCCTAACCCTAAACCTAACCCTAACCCTAACCCTAACCCTAACCCTAACACCAACCCTAACCCTAACCCTAACCCTAACCCTAACCCTAACCGTAACCCTAAACCTAACCCTAAACCTAAACCTAACACCAACCCTAACCCTAACCCTAACCCTAACCCTAACACCAACCCTAACCCTAACCCTAACCCTAAACCCTAATCCTAACCCTAACCTTAACCCTAACCCTAACCCTAACCCTAACAAGGGCAAGGTGTACTGGTCAGCGACGGGCAAGTTCTAGGCCTCGGACTAGAAGGAGCCATGGGCGTTGGTCTAGGGCCCGAGCTAGGGCTAATGAGAGCGGTAGGCGTAGCGCTGGTGTAGGCATAGGGCAAGGAGTAGGTGTCGAGGTAAACCTCGGAGTAGGCCTAGGGCCAGGAGTGGGAGCTGTGGCTAGTGGTAGGGTTGGGGATGGTCCTATGGGTAGGGGGAGCTGCAGGGCCAGGGGTAGTGGTAGGACCAGAGGTAGTGCTAGGCGTAGGCCTAGGGCGAGGGTTAGTGCTCGGGGTAGGGTTAGTTGAAGGGCTAGTGTTTGGCAGAGGCCCACGGGCAGTGTTAGGGTTAGGGCTCATGTTAAGCCTAGGACTAGTGGTAGTGGTAGGGGTTGGCCGAGGACTAGGGGTAGGTGTCACGAAATGGCTCCGGGTAGTCCTAGGACTCCGAACGGATGTAGGGCTGATTAGGGTGTGGCTAATGGTGGTTCCAGGGTGATTTCGTAGGACACGGGTTAGTGCTCTGGCTATAGGTAGGGCAAGGTGTACCGGTTGGCGACGGGCAAGTGCTAGGCTTCGGACTAGAGTGAGCACTGGGCGTTGGTCTAGGGCCCGAGGTAGGGCTAGTGGGAGCGGTAGGCGTAGCGCTGGGGTAGGCAAAGGGCAAGGGGTGGGTGTCGGGGTAAACCTCGGAGTAGGCCTAGGACCAGGAGTGGGAGCTGTGGCTAGGGGTAGAGATGGGGGTGGGCCTATGGGTAGGGGGAGCTGTAGGGACAGGGGTAGGGGTAGGACCAGAGGTAGTGCTAGGCGTAGGCCTAGGGCGAGGGGTTGTGCTCGGGGTAACCTAACCCTAACTCTAACCCTAACCCTAACACTAACCCTAACCCTAACCCTAACCCTAACACCAACCCTAACCCTAACCCTAACCCTATACCTAACACCAACCCTAACCCTAACCCTAACCCTAACCCTAACACCAACCCTAACCCTAACCCTAACCCTAACCCTAGCCCTAACTCCAACCCTAAACCTAAAACCTAACCCTAACCCTAACACCAACCCTAACCCTAATCCTAACCCTAACCCTAACCCTAACACCAATCCTAACCCTAACCCTAACCCTAACCCTAACACCAACCCTAACCCGAACCCTAACCCTAACCCTAACCCTAACCCTAACCCTAACCCTATGCCTAACACGAACCCTAACCCTAACCCTAACCCTAACACCAACCCTAACCCTAACCCTAACCCTAACCCTAAACCTAACACCAACCCTAACCCTAACCCAAACACTAACCCTAACACCAACCCTAACCCTAACCCTAACTCTAACCCTAACACCAACCCTAACCCTAACCCTAACCCTAACCCTAACCCTAACCCTAACCCTAACCCCTAACCCTAAACCTAAACCTAACCCTAACCCTAACCCTAACCCTAACCCTAACACCAACCCTAACCCTAATCCTAACCCTAACCCTAACCCTAACCCTAACACTAACCCTAACCCTAACCCTAACCCTAACACCAACCCTAACCCTAACCCTAACCCTAACCCTAACCCTATACCTAACACCAACCCTAACCCTAACCCTAACCCTAACCCTAACTCCAACCCTAACCCTAACCCTAACCCTAACACCAACCCTAACCCTAACCCTAACCCTAACCCTAACCCTAACACTAACCCTAACCCTAACCCTAACCCTAACACCAACCCTAACCCTAACCCTAACCCTAATTCTATACCTAACACCAACCCTAACCCTAACCCTAACCCTAACCCTAACCCTAACCGTAACCCTAAACCTAACCCTAAACCTAAACCTAACACCAACCCTAACCCTAACCCTAACCCTAACCCTAACACCAACCCTAACCCTAACCCTAACCCTAAACCCTAATC
This sequence comes from Rhinolophus hipposideros, assembly GCF_964194185.1. Classification (NCBI taxonomy): domain Eukaryota; kingdom Metazoa; phylum Chordata; class Mammalia; order Chiroptera; family Rhinolophidae; genus Rhinolophus; species Rhinolophus hipposideros. The sequence continues at coordinate 118,707 of NW_027669234.1, read as the reverse complement.
CTAACCCTAACCCTAACCCTAACCCTAACCCTAACCCTAACAAGGGCAAGGTGTACTGGTCAGCGACGGGCAAGTTCTAGGCCTCGGACTAGAAGGAGCCATGGGCGTTGGTCTAGGGCCCGAGCTAGGGCTAATGAGAGCGGTAGGCGTAGCGCTGGTGTAGGCATAGGGCAAGGAGTAGGTGTCGAGGTAAACCTCGGAGTAGGCCTAGGGCCAGGAGTGGGAGCTGTGGCTAGTGGTAGGGTTGGGGATGGTCCTATGGGTAGGGGGAGCTGCAGGGCCAGGGGTAGTGGTAGGACCAGAGGTAGTGCTAGGCGTAGGCCTAGGGCGAGGGTTAGTGCTCGGGGTAGGGTTAGTTGAAGGGCTAGTGTTTGCAAGAGGCCCACGGGCAGTGTTAGGGTTAGGGCTCATGTTAAGCCTAGGACTAGTGGTAGTGGTAGGGGTTGGCCGAGGACTAGGGGTAGGTGTCACGAAATGGCTCCGGGTAGTCCTAGGACTCCGAACGGATGTAGGGCTGATTAGGGTGTGGCTAATGGTGGTTCCAGGGTGATTTCGTAGGACACGGGTTAGTGCTCTGGCTATAGGTAGGGCAAGGTGTACCGGTTGGCGACGGGCAAGTGCTAGGCTTCGGACTAGAGTGAGCACTGGGCGTTGGTCTAGGGCCCGAGGTAGGGCTAGTGGGAGCGGTAGGCGTAGCGCTGGGGTAGGCAAAGGGCAAGGGGTGGGTGTCGGGGTAAACCTCGGAGTAGGCCTAGGACCAGGAGTGGGAGCTGTGGCTAGGGGTAGAGATGGGGGTGGGCCTATGGGTAGGGGGAGCTGTAGGGACAGGGGTAGGGGTAGGACCAGAGGTAGTGCTAGGCGTAGGCCTAGGGCGAGGGGTTGTGCTCGGGGTAACCTAACCCTAACTCTAACCCTAACCCTAACACTAACCCTAACCCTAACCCTAACCCTAACACCAACCCTAACCCTAACCCTAACCCTATACCTAACACCAACCCTAACCCTAACCCTAACCCTAACCCTAACACCAACCCTAACCCTAACCCTAAACCTAACCCTAGCCCTAACACCAACCCTAAACCTAAACCTAACCCTAACCCTAACACCAACCCTAACCCTAATCCTAACCCTAACCCTAACCCTAACACCAATCCTAACCCTAACCCTAACCCTAACCCTAACACCAACCCTAACCCGAACCCTAACCCTAACCCTAACCCTAACCCTAACCCTAACCCTATGCCTAACACGAACCCTAACCCTAACCCTAACCCTAACACCAACCCTAACCCTAACCCTAACCCTAACCCTAAACCTAACACCAACCCTAACCCTAACCCAAACACTAACCCTAACACCAACACTAACCCTAACCCTAACTCTAACCCTAACACCAAACCTAACTCTAACCCTAACCCTAACTCTAACCCTAACCCTTACCCTAACACCAACCCTAACCCTAACCCTAACCCTAACCCTAACACCAACCCTAACCCTAACCCTAACCCTAACCCTATGCCTAACACCAAAACTAACCCTAACCCTAACCCTAACCCTACCCTAACCCTAACCCTAACCCTAACCCTAACCCTAACCCTAACCCTAACCCCTAACCCTAACCCTAACCCTAACCCTAACCGTAACCCTAACCCTAACCCTAACCCTAACCCTAAACCTAACCCTAACACTAACCCTAACCCTAACCCTAACCCTAACACCAACCCTAACCCTAACCCTAACCCTAACCCTATACCTAACACCAACCCTAACCCTAACCCTAACCCTAACCCTAACTCCAACCCTAACCCTAACCCTAACCCTAACACCAACCCTAACCCTAAACCTAACCCTAACCCTAACACTAACCCTAACCCTAACCCTAACCCTAACACCAACCCTAACCCTAACCCTAACCCAGACCCTAAACCTATACCTAACACCAACCCTAACCCTAACCCTAACCCTAACCCTAACCCTAACCGTAACCCTAACCCTAACCCTAAACCTAAACCTAACACCAACCCTAACCCTAACCCTAACCCTAACCCTAACACCAACCCTAACCCTAACCCTAACCCTAAACCCTAATCCTAAACCTAACCTTAACCCTAACCCTAACCCTAACCCTAACAAGGGCAAGGTGTACTGGTCAGCGACGGGCAAGTTCTAGGCCTCGGACTAGAAGGAGCCATGGGCGTTGGTATAGGGCCCGAGCTAGGGCTAGTGAGAGCGGTAGGCGTAGCGCTGGGGTAGGCATAGGGCAAGGGGTAGGTGTCGAGGTAAACCTCGGAGTAGGCCTAGGGCCAGGAGTGGGAGCTGTGGCTAGTGATAGGGTTGGGGATGGGCCTATGGGTAGGGGGAGCTGTAGGGCCAGGGGTAGTGGTAGGACCAGAGGTAGTGCTAGGCGTAGGCCTAGGGCGAGGGGTAGTGCTCGGGGTAGGGTTAGTTGAAGGGCTAGTGTTTGGCAGAGGCCCACGGACAGTGTTAGGGTTAGGGCTCATGTTAAGCCTAAGACTAGTGGTAGTGGTAGGGGTTGGCCGAGGACTAGGTGTAGGTGTCACGAAATGGCTCCGGGTAGTCCTAGGACTCCGAACGGATGTAGGGCTGATTAGGGTGTGGCTAATGGTGGGTCCAGGGTGATTTCGTAGGACACGGGTTAGTGCTCTGGCTATAGGTAGGGCAAGGTGTACCGGTTGGCGACGGGCAAGTGCTAGGCTTCGGACTAGAGTGAGCACTGGGCGTTGGTCTAGGGCCCGAGGTAGGGCTAGTGGGAGCGGTAGGCGTAGCGCTGGGGTAGGCAAAGGGCAAGGGGTGGGTGTCGGGGTAAACCTCGGAGTAGGCCTAGGACCAGGAGTGGGAGCTGTGGCTAGGGGTAGAGATGGGGGTGGGCCTATGGGTAGGGGGAGCTGTAGAAACAGGGGTAGGGGTAGGACCAGAGGTAGTGCTAGGCGTAGGCCTAGGGCGAGGGGTAGTGCTCGGGGTAACCTAACCCTAACCCTAACCCTAACACTAACAATAACCCTAACCCTAACCCTAATCCTAACACCAACCCTAAACCTAACTCTAACCCTAACCCTATACCTAACACCAACCCTAACCCTAACCCTAACCCTAACCCTAACACCAACCCTAACCCTAACCCTAACCCTAACCCTAACACCAACCCTAAACCTAAACCTAACCCTAACACTAACACCAACCCTAACCCTAATCCTAACCCTAACCCTAACCCTAACACCAATCCTAACCCTAACCCTAACCCTAACCCTAACACCAACCCTAACCCTAACCCTAACCCTAACCGTAACCCTAACCCTATGCCTAAGACGAACCCTAACCCTAACCCTAACCCTAACACCAACCCTAACCCTAACCCTAACCCTAACCCTAACCCTAACCCCTAACCCTAACCCTAACCCTAACCCTAACCCTAACCCTAACACCAACCCTAACCCTAATCCTAACCCTAACCCTAACCCTAACCCTAACACTAACCCTAACCCTAACCCTAACCCTAAGACCAACCCTAACCCTAACCCTAACCCTAACCCTAACCATATACCTAACACCAACCCTAACCCTAACCCTAACCCTAACCCTAACTCCAACCCTAACCCTAACCCTAACCCTAACACCAACCCTAACCCTAACCCTAACCCTAACCCTAACACTAACCCTAACCCTAACCCTAACCCTAACACCAACCCTAACCCTAACCCTAACCCTAACCCTAATTCTATACCTAACACCAACCCTAACCCTAACCCTAACCCTAACCCTAACCGTAACCCTAAACCTAACCCTAAACCTAAACCTAACACCAACCCTAACCCTAACCCTAACCCTAACCCTAACACCAACCCTAACCCTAACCCTAACCCTAAACCCTAATCCTAACCCTAACCTTAACCCTAACCCTAACCCTAACCCTAACAAGGGCAAGGTGTACTGGTCAGCGACGGGCAAGTTCTAGGCCTCGGACTAGAAGGAGCCATGGGCGTTGGTCTAGGGCCCGAGCTAGGGCTAATGAGAGCGGTAGGCGTAGCGCTGGTGTAGGCATAGGGCAAGGAGTAGGTCTCGAGGTAAACCTCGGAGTAGGCCTAGGGCCAGGAGTGGGAGCTGTGGCTAGTGGTAGGGTTGGGGATGGTCCTATGGGTAGGGGGAGCTGCAGGGCCAGGGGTAGTGGTAGGACCAGAGGTAGTGCTAGGCGTAGGCCTAGGGCGAGGGGTAGTGCTCAGGGTAGGGTTAGTTGAAGGGCTAGTGTTTGGCAGAGGCCCACGGGCAGTGTTAGGGTTAGGGCTCATGTTAAGCCTAGGACTAGTGGTAGTGGTAGGGGTTGGCCGAGGACTAGGGGTAGGTGTCACGAAATGGCTCCGGGTAGTCCTAGGACTCCGAACGGATGTAGGGCTGATTAGGGTGTGGCTAATGGTGGTTCCAGGGTGATTTCGTAGGACACGGGTTAGTGCTCTGGCTATAGGTAGGGCAAGGTGTACCGGTTGGCGACGGGCAAGTGCTAGGCTTCGGACTAGAGTGAGCACTGGGCGTTGGTCTAGGGCCCGAGGTAGGGCTAGTGGGAGCGGTAGGCGTAGCGCTGGGGTAGGCAAAGGGCAAGGGGTGGGTGTCGGGGTAAACCTCGGAGTAGGCCTAGGACCAGGAGTGGGAGCTGTGGCTAGGGGTAGAGATGGGGGTGGGCCTATGGGTAGGGGGAGCTGTAGGGACAGGGGTAGGGGTAGGACCAGAGGTAGTGCTAGGCGTAGGCCTAGGGCGAGGGGTTGTGCTCGGGGTAACCTAACCCTAACTCTAACCCTAACCCTAACACTAACCCTAACCCTAACCCTAACCCTAACACCAACCCTAACCCTAACCCTAACCCTATACCTAACACCAACCCTAACCCTAACCCTAACCCTAACCCTAACACCAACCCTAAAACTAACCCTAACCCTAACACTAGCCCTAACACCAACCCTAAACCTAAACCTAACCCTAACCCTAACACCAACCCTAACCCTAATCCTAACCCTAACCCTAACCCTAACACCAATCGTAACCCTAACCCTAACCCTAACCCTAACACCAACCCTAACCCGAACCCTAACCCTAACCCTAACCCTAACCCTAACCCTATGCCTAACACGAACCCTAACCCTAACCCTAACCCTAACACCAACCCTAACCCTAACCCTAACCCTAACCCTAAACCTAACACCAACCCTAACCCTAACCCAAACACTAACCCTAACACCAACCCTAACCCTAACCCTAACTCTAACCCTAACACCAATCCTAACCCTAACCCTAACCCTAACTCTAACCCTAACCCTAACCCTAACACCAACCCTAACCCTAACCCTAACCCTAACCCTAACACCAACCCTAACCCTAACCCTAACCCTAACCCTAACCCTAACCCTAACCCTAACCCTAACCCTAACCCTAACCCCTAACCCTAACCCTAACCCTAACCCTAACCGTAACCCTAACCCTAACCCTAACCCTAACCCTAAACCTAACCCTAACACTAACCCTAACCCTAACCCTAACCCTAACACCAACCCTAACCCTAACCCTAACCCTAACCCTAACCCTATACCTAACACCAACCCTAACCCTAACCCTAACCCTAACCCTAACTCCAACCCTAACCCTAACCCTAACCCTAACACCAACCCTAACCCTAAACCTAACCCTAACCCTAACACTAACCCTAACCCTAACCCTAACCCTAACACCAACCCTAACCCTAACCCTAACCCAGACCCTAACCCTATACCTAACACCAACCCTAACCCTAACCCTAACCCTAACCCTAACCCTAACCCTAACCGTAACCCTAACCCTAACCCTAAACCTAAACCTAACACCAACCCTAACCCTAACCCTAACCCTAACCCTAACACCAACCCTAACCCTAACCCTAACCCTAAACCCTAATCCTAAACCTAACCTTAACCCTAACCCTAACCCTAACCCTAACAAGGGCAAGGTGTACTGGTCAGCGACGGGCAAGTTCTAGGCCTCGGACTAGAAGGAGCCATGGGCGTTGGTATAGGGCCCGAGCTAGGGCTAGTGAGAGCGGTAGGCGTAGCGCTGGGGTAGGCATAGGGCAAGGGGTAGGTGTCGAGGTAAACCTCGGAGTAGGCCTAGGGCCAGGAGTGGGAGCTGTGGCTAGTGATAGGGTTGGGGATGGGCCTATGGGTAGGGGGAGCTGTAGGGCCAGGGGTAGTGGTAGGACCAGAGGTAGTGCTAGGCGTAGGCCTAGGGCGAGGGGTAGTGCTCGGGGTAGGGTTAGTTGAAGGGCTAGTGTTTGGCAGAGGCCCACGGACAGTGTTAGGGTTAGGGCTCATGTTAAGCCTAAGACTAGTGGTAGTGGTAGGGGTTGGCCGAGGACTAGGTGTAGGTGTCACGAAATGGCTCCGGGTAGTCCTAGGACTCCGAACGGATGTAGGGCTGATTAGGGTGTGGCTAATGGTGGGTCCAGGGTGATTTCGTAGGACACGGGTTAGTGCTCTGGCTATAGGTAGGGCAAGGTGTACCGGTTTGCGACGGGCAAGTGCTAGGCTTCGGACTAGAGTGAGCACTGGGCGTTGGTCTAGGGCCCGAGGTAGGGCTAGTGGGAGCGGTAGGCGTAGCGCTGGGGTAGGCAAAGGGCAAGGGGTGGGTGTCGGGGTAAACCTCGGAGTAGGCCTAGGACCAGGAGTGGGAGCTGTGGCTAGGGGTAGAGATGGGGGTGGGCCTATGGGTAGGGGGAGCTGTAGAAACAGGGGTAGGGGTAGGACCAGAGGTAGTGCTAGGCGTAGGCCTAGGGCGAGGGGTAGTGCTCGGGGTAACCTAACCCTAACCCTAACCCTAACACTAACAATAACCCTAACCCTAACCCTAATCCTAACACCAACACTAAACCTAACACTAACCCTAACCCTATACCTAACACCAACCCTAACCCTAACCCTAACCCTAACCCTAACACCAACCCTAACCCTAACCCTAACCCTAACCCTAACACCAACCCTAAACCTAAACCTAACCCTAACACTAACACCAACCCAAACCCTAATCCTAAACCTAACCCTAACCCTAACACCAATCCTAACCCTAACCCTAACCCTAACCCTAACACCAACCCTAACCCTAACCGTAACCCTAACCCTATGCCTAAGACGAACCCTAACCCTAACCCTAACCCTAACACCAACCCTAACCCTAACCCTAACCCTAACCCTAACCCTAACCCTAACCCTAACCCCTAACCCTAACCCTAACCCTAACCCTAACCCTAACCCTAACCCTAACCCTAACACCAACCCTAAACCTAAACCTAACCCTAACACTAACACCAACCCTAACCCTAATCCTAAACCTAACCCTAACCCTAACACCAATCCTAACACTAACCCTAACCCTAACCCTAACACCAACCCTAACCCTAACCCTAACCCTAACCGTAACCCTAACCCTATGCCTAAGACGAACCCTAACCCTAACCCTAACCCTAACACCAACCCTAACCCTAACCCTAACCCTAACCCTAACCCTAACCCTAACCCTAACCCCTAACCCTAACCCTAACCCTAACCCTAACCCTAACCCTAACCCTAACCCTAACACCAACCCTAACCCTAATCCTAACCCTAACCCTAACCCTAACCCTAACACTAACCCTAACCCTAACCCTAACCCTAACACCAACCCTAACCCTAACCCTAACCCTAACCCTAACCCTATACCTAACACCAACCCTAACCCTAACCCTAACCCTAACCCTAACTCCAACCCTAACCCTAACCCTAACCCTAACACCAACCCTAACCCTAACCCTAACCCTAACCCTAACCCTAACACTAACCCTAACCCTAACCCTAACCCTAACACCAACCCTAACCCTAACCCTAACCCTAACCCTAATTCTATACCTAACACCAACCCTAACCCTAACCCTAACCCTAACCCTAACCCTAACCCTAAACCTAACCCTAAACCTAAACCTAACACCAACCCTAACCCTAACCCTAACCCTAACACCAACCCTAACCCTAACCCTAACCCTAAACCCTAATCCTAACCCTAACCTTAACCCTAACCCTAACCCTAACCCTAACAAGGGCAAGGTGTACTGGTCAGCGACGGGCAAGTTCTAGGCCTCGGACTAGAAGGAGCCATGGGCGTTGGTCTAGGGCCCGAGCTAGGGCTAATGAGAGCGGTAGGCGTAGCGCTGGTGTAGGCATAGGGCAAGGAGTAGGTGTCGAGGTAAACCTCGGAGTAGGCCTAGGGCCAGGAGTGGGAGCTGTGGCTAGTGGTAGGGTTGGGGATGGTCCTATGGGTAGGGGGAGCTGCAGGGCCAGGGGTAGTGGTAGGACCAGAGGTAGTGCTAGGCGTAGGCCTAGGGCGAGGGGTAGTGCTCGGGGTAGGGTTAGTTGAAGGGCTAGTGTTTGGCAGAGGCCCACGGGCAGTGTTAGGGTTAGGGCTCATGTTAAGCCTAGGAATAGTGGTAGTGGTAGGGGTTGGCCGAGGACTAGGGGTAGGTGTCACGAAATGGCTCCGGGTAGTCCTAGGACTCCGAACGGATGTAGGGCTGATTAGGGTGTGGCTAATGGTGGTTCCAGGGTGATTTCGTAGGACACGGGTTAGTGCTCTGGCTATAGGTAGGGCAAGGTGTACCGGTTGGCGACGGGCAAGTGCTAGGCTTCGGACTAGAGTGAGCACTGGGCGTTGGTCTAGGGCCCGAGGTAGGGCTAGTGGGAGCGGTAGGCGTAGCGCTGGGGTAGGCAAAGGGCAAGGGGTGGGTGTCGGGGTAAACCTCGGAGTAGGCCTAGGACCAGGAGTGGGAGCTGTGGCTAGGGGTAGAGATGGGGGTGGGCCTATGGGTAGGGGGAGCTGTAGGGACAGGGGTAGGGGTAGGACCAGAGGTAGTGCTAGGCGTAGGCCTAGGGCGAGGGGTTGTGCTCGGGGTAACCTAACCCTAACTCTAATTCTAACCCTAACACTAACCCTAACCCTAACCCTAACCCTAACACCAACCCTAACCCTAACCCTAACCCTAACCCTATACCTAACACCAACCCTAACCCTAACCCTAACCCTAACCCTAACACCAACCCTAACCCTAACCCTAACCCTAACCCTAGCCCTAACACCAACCCTAAACCTAAACCTAACCCTAACCCTAACACCAACCCTAACCCTAATCCTAACCCTAACCCTAACCCTAACTCCAACCCTAACCCTAACCCTAACCCTAACACCAACCCTAACCCTAACCCTAACCCTAACCCTAACCCTAACACTAACCCTAACCCTAACCCTAACACCAACCCTAACCCTAACCCTAACCCTAACCCTAACCCTAACCCTAACCCTAACCCTAACCCCTAACCCTAAACCTAAACCTAACCCTAACCCTAACCCTAACCCTAACCCTAACACCAACCCTAACCCTAATCCTAACCCTAACCCTAACCCTAACCCTAACACTAACCCTAACCCTAACCCTAACCCTAACACCAACCCTAACCCTAACCCTAACCCTAACCCTAACCCTATACCTAACACCAACCCTAACCCTAACCCTAACCCTAACCCTAACTCCAACCCTAACCCTAACCCTAACCCTAACACCAACCCTAACCCTAACCCTAACCCTAACCCTAACCCTAACACTAACCCTAACCCTAACCCTAACCCTAACACCAACCCTAACCCTAACCCTAACCCTAATTCTATACCTAACACCAACCCTAACCCTAACCCTAACCCTAACCCTAACCCTAACCGTAACCCTAAACCTAACCCTAAACCTAAACCTAACACCAACCCTAACCCTAACCCTAACCCTAACCCTAACACCAACCCTAACCCTAACCCTAACCCTAAACCCTAATCCTAACCCTAACCCTAACCCTAACCCTAACCCTAACCCTAACAAGGGCAAGGTGTACTGGTCAGCGACGGGCAAGTTCTAGGCCTCGGACTAGAAGGAGCCATGGGCGTTGGTCTAGGGCCCGAGCTAGGGCTAATGAGAGCGGTAGGCGTAGCGCTGGTGTAGGCATAGGGCAAGGAGTAGGTGTCGAGGTAAACCTCGGAGTAGGCCTAGGGCCAGGAGTGGGAGCTGTGGCTAGTGGTAGGGTTGGGGATGGTCCTATGGGTAGGGGGAGCTGCAGGGCCAGGGGTAGTGGTAGGACCAGAGGTAGTGCTAGGCGTAGGCCTAGGGCGAGGGTTAGTGCTCGGGGTAGGGTTAGTTGAAGGGCTAGTGTTTGGCAGAGGCCCACGGGCAGTGTTAGGGTTAGGGCTCATGTTAAGCCTAGGACTAGTGGTAGTGGTAGGGGTTGGCCGAGGACTAGGGGTAGGTGTCACGAAATGGCTCCGGGTAGTCCTAGGACTCCGAACGGATGTAGGGCTGATTAGGGTGTGGCTAATGGTGGTTCCAGGGTGATTTCGTAGGACACGGGTTAGTGCTCTGGCTATAGGTAGGGCAAGGTGTACCGGTTGGCGACGGGCAAGTGCTAGGCTTCGGACTAGAGTGAGCACTGGGCGTTGGTCTAGGGCCCGAGGTAGGGCTAGTGGGAGCGGTAGGCGTAGCGCTGGGGTAGGCAAAGGGCAAGGGGTGGGTGTCGGGGTAAACCTCGGAGTAGGCCTAGGACCAGGAGTGGGAGCTGTGGCTAGGGGTAGAGATGGGGGTGGGCCTATGGGTAGGGGGAGCTGTAGGGACAGGGGTAGGGGTAGGACCAGAGGTAGTGCTAGGCGTAGGCCTAGGGCGAGGGGTTGTGCTCGGGGTAACCTAACCCTAACTCTAACCCTAACCCTAACACTAACCCTAACCCTAACCCTAACCCTAACACCAACCCTAACCCTAACCCTAACCCTATACCTAACACCAACACTAACCCTAACCCTAACCCTAACCCTAACACCAACCCTAACCCTAACCCTAACCCTAACCCTAGCCCTAACACCAACCCTAAACCTAAACCTAACCCTAACCCTAACACCAACCCTAACCCTAATCCTAACCCTAACCCTAACCCTAACACCAATCCTAACCCTAACCCTAACCCTAACCCTAACACCAACCCTAACCCGAACCCTAACCCTAACCCTAACCCTAACCCTATGCCTAACACGAACCCTAACCCTAACCCTAACCCTAACACCAACCCTAACCCTAACCCTAACCCTAACCCTAAACCTAACACCAACCCTAACCCTAACCCAAACACTAACCCTAACACCAACACTAACCCTAACCCTAACTCTAACCCTAACACCAAACCTAACTCTAACCCTAACCCTAACTCTAACCCTAACCCTTACCCTAACACCAACCCTAACCCTAACCCTAACCCTAACACCAACCCTAACCCTAACCCTAACCCTAACCCTATGCCTAACACCAAAACTAACCCTAACCCTAACCCTAACCCTACCCTAACCCTAACCCTAACCCTAACCCTAACCCTAACCCTAACCCTAACCCTAACCCCTAACCCTAACCCTAACCCTAACCCTAACCGTAACCCTAACCCTAACCCTAACCCTAACCCTAAACCTAACCCTAACACTAACCCTAACCCTAACCCTAACACCAACCCTAACCCTAACCCTAACCCTAACCCTAACCCTATACCTAACACCAACCCTAACCCTAACCCTAACCCTAACCCTAACTCCAACCCTAACCCTAACCCTAACCCTAACACCAACCCTAACCCTAAACCTAACCCTAACCCTAACACTAACCCTAACCCTAACCCTAACCCTAACACCAACCCTAACCCTAACCCTAATCCAGACCCTAACCCTATACCTAACACCAACCCTAACCCTAACCCTAACCCTAACCCTAACCCTAACCGTAACCCTAACCCTAACCCTAAACCTAACCTTAACCCTAACCCTAACCCTAACCCTAACAAGGGCAAGGTGTACTGGTCAGCGACGGGCAAGTTCTAGGCCTCGGACTAGAAGGAGCCATGGGCGTTGGTATAGGGCCCGAGCTAGGGCTAGTGAGAGCGGTAGGCGTAGCGCTGGGGTAGGCATAGGGCAAGGGGTAGGTGTCGAGGTAAACCTCGGAGTAGGCCTAGGGCCAGGAGTGGGAGCTGTGGCTAGTGATAGGGTTGGGGATGGGCCTATGGGTAGGGGGAGCTGTAGGGCCAGGGGTAGTGGTAGGACCAGAGGTAGTGCTAGGCGTAGGCCTAGGGCGAGGGGTAGTGCTCGGGGTAGGGTTAGTTGAAGGGCTAGTGTTTGGCAGAGGCCCACGGACAGTGTTAGGGTTAGGGCTCATGTTAAGCCTAAGACTAGTGGTAGTGGTAGGGGTTGGCCGAGGACTAGGTGTAGGTGTCACGAAATGGCTCCGGGTAGTCCTAGGACTCCGAACGGATGTAGGGCTGATTAGGGTGTGGCTAATGGTGGGTCCAGGGTGATTTCGTAGGACACGGGTTAGTGCTCTGGCTATAGGTAGGGCAAGGTGTACCGGTTGGCGACGGGCAAGTGCTAGGCTTCGGACTAGAGTGAGCACTGGGCGTTGGTCTAGGGCCCGAGGTAGGGCTAGTGGGAGCGGTAGGCGTAGCGCTGGGGTAGGCAAAGGGCAAGGGGTGGGTGTCGGGGTAAACCTCGGAGTAGGCCTAGGACCAGGAGTGGGAGCTGTGGCTAGGGGTAGAGATGGGGGTGGGCCTATGGGTAGGGGGAGCTGTAGAAACAGGGGTAGGGGTAGGACCAGAGGTAGTGCTAGGCGTAGGCCTAGGGCGAGGGGTAGTGCTCGGGGTAACCTAACCCTAACCCTAACCCTAACACTAACAATAACCCTAACCCTAACCCTAATCCTAACACCAACCCTAAACCTAACCCTAACCCTAACCCTATACCTAACACCAACCCTAACCCTAACCCTAACCCTAACCCTAACACCAACCCTAACCCTAACCCTAACCCTAACCCTAACACCAACCCTAAACCTAAACCTAACCCTAACACTAACACCAACCCTAACCCTAATCCTAACCCTAACCCTAACCCTAACACCAATCCTAACCCTAACCCTAACCCTAACCCTAACACCAACCCTAACCCTAACCCTAACCCTAACCGTAACCCTAACCCTATGCCTAAGACGAACCCTAACCCTAACCCTAACCCTAACACCAACCCTAACCCTAACCCTAACCCTAACCCTAACCCTAACCCCTAACCCTAACCCTAACCCTAACCCTAACCCTAACCCTAACAACAACCCTAACCCTAATCCTAACCCTAACCCTAACCCTAACCCTAACACTAACCCTAACCCTAACCCTAACCCTAACACCAACCCTAACCCTAACCCTAACCCTAACCCTAACCCTATACCTAACACCAACCCTAACCCTAACCCTAACCCTAACCCTAACTCCAACCCTAACCCTAACCCTAACCCTAACACCAACCCTAACCCTAACCCTAACCCTAACCCTAACCCTAACACTAACCCTAACCCTAACCCTAAACCTAACACCAACCCTAACCCTAACCCTAACCCTAACCCTAATTCTATACCTAACACCAACCCTAACCCTAACCCTAACCCTAACCCTAACCCTAACTGTAACCCTAAACCTAACCCTAAACCTAAACCTAACACCAACCCTAACCCTAACCCTAACCCTAACCCTAACACCAACCCTAACCCTAACCCTAACCCTAAACCCTAATCCTAACCCTAACCTTAACCCTAACCCTAACCCTAACCCTAACAAGGGCAAGGTGTACTGGTCAGCGACGGGCAAGTTCTAGGCCTCGGACTAGAAGGAGCCATGGGCGTTGGTCTAGGGCCCGAGCTAGGGCTAATGAGAGCGGTAGGCGTAGCGCTGGTGTAGGCATAGGGCAAGGAGTAGGTCTCGAGGTAAACCTCGGAGTAGGCCTAGGGCCAGGAGTGGGAGCTGTGGCTAGTGGTAGGGTTGGGGATGGTCCTATGGGTAGGGGGAGCTGCAGGGCCAGGGGTAGTGGTAGGACCAGAGGTAGTGCTAGGCGTAGGCCTAGGGCGAGGGGTAGTGCTCGGGGTAGGGTTAGTTGAAGGGCTAGTGTTTGGCAGAGGCCCACGGGCAGTGTTAGGGTTAGGGCTCATGTTAAGCCTAGGACTAGTGGTAGTGGTAGGGGTTGGCCGAGGACTAGGGGTAGGTGTCACGAAATGGCTCCGGGTAGTCCTAGGACTCCGAACGGATGTAGGGCTGATTAGGGTGTGGCTAATGGTGGTTCCAGGGTGATTTCGTAGGACACGGGTTAGTGCTCTGGCTATAGGTAGGGCAAGGTGTACCGGTTGGCGACGGGCAAGTGCTAGGCTTCGGACTAGAGTGAGCACTGGGCGTTGGTCTAGGGCCCGAGGTAGGGCTAGTGGGAGCGGTAGGCGTAGCGCTGGGGTAGGCAAAGGGCAAGGGGTGGGTGTCGGGGTAAACCTCGGAGTAGGCCTAGGACCAGGAGTGGGAGCTGTGGCTAGGGGTAGAGATGGGGGTGGGCCTATGGGTAGGGGGAGCTGTAGAAACAGGGGTAGGGGTAGGACCAGAGGTAGTGCTAGGCGTAGGCCTAGGGCGAGGGGTAGTGCTCGGGGTAACCTAACCCTAACCCTAACCCTAACACTAACAATAACCCTAACCCTAACCCTAATCCTAACACCAACACTAAACCTAACACTAACCCTAACCCTATACCTAACACCAACCCTAACCCTAACCCTAACCCTAACCCTAACACCAACCCTAACCCTAACCCTAACCCTAACCCTAACACCAACCCTAAACCTAAACCTAACCCTAACACTAACACCAACCCAAACCCTAATCCTAAACCTAACCCTAACCCTAACACCAATCCTAACCCTAACCCTAACCCTAACCCTAACACCAACCCTAACCCTAACCGTAACCCTAACCCTATGCCTAAGACGAACCCTAACCCTAACCCTAACCCTAACACCAACCCTAACCCTAACCCTAACCCTAACCCTAACCCTAACCCTAACCCTAACCCCTAACCCTAACCCTAACCCTAACCCTAACCCTAACCCTAACCCTAACACCAACCCTAAACCTAAACCTAACCCTAACACTAACACCAACCCTAACCCTAATCCTAAACCTAACCCTAACCCTAACACCAATCCTAACACTAACCCTAACCCTAACCCTAACACCAACCCTAACCCTAACCCTAACCCTAACCGTAACCCTAACCCTATGCCTAAGACGAACCCTAACCCTAACCCTAACCCTAACACCAACCCTAACCCTAACCCTAACCCTAACCCTAACCCTAACCCTAACCCTAACCCCTAACCCTAACCCTAACCCTAACCCTAACCCTAACCCTAACCCTAACCCTAACACCAACCCTAACCCTAATCCTAACCCTAACCCTAACCCTAACCCTAACACTAACCCTAACCCTAACCCTAACCCTAACACCAACCCTAACCCTAACCCTAACCCTAACCCTAACCCTATACCTAACACCAACCCTAACCCTAACCCTAACCCTAACCCTAACTCCAACCCTAACCCTAACCCTAACCCTAACACCAACCCTAACCCAACCCTAACCCTAACCCTAACCCTAACACTAACCCTAACCCTAACCCTAACCCTAACACCAACCCTAACCCTAACCCTAACCCTAACCCTAATTCTATACCTAACACCAACCCTAACCCTAACCCTAACCCTAACCCTAACCCTAACCCTAAACCTAACCCTAAACCTAAACCTAACACCAACCCTAACCCTAACCCTAACCCTAACACCAACCCTAACCCTAACCCTAACCCTAAACCCTAATCCTAACCCTAACCTTAACCCTAACCCTAACCCTAACCCTAACAAGGGCAAGGTGTACTGGTCAGCGACGGGCAAGTTCTAGGCCTCGGACTAGAAGGAGCCATGGGCGTTGGTCTAGGGCCCGAGCTAGGGCTAATGAGAGCGGTAGGCGTAGCGCTGGTGTAGGCATAGGGCAAGGAGTAGGTGTCGAGGTAAACCTCGGAGTAGGCCTAGGGCCAGGAGTGGGAGCTGTGGCTAGTGGTAGGGTTGGGGATGGTCCTATGGGTAGGGGGAGCTGCAGGGCCAGGGGTAGTGGTAGGACCAGAGGTAGTGCTAGGCGTAGGCCTAGGGCGAGGGGTAGTGCTCGGGGTAGGGTTAGTTGAAGGGCTAGTGTTTGGCAGAGGCCCACGGGCAGTGTTAGGGTTAGGGCTCATGTTAAGCCTAGGAATAGTGGTAGTGGTAGGGGTTGGCCGAGGACTAGGGGTAGGTGTCACGAAATGGCTCCGGGTAGTCCTAGGACTCCGAACGGATGTAGGGCTGATTAGGGTGTGGCTAATGGTGGTTCCAGGGTGATTTCGTAGGACACGGGTTAGTGCTCTGGCTATAGGTAGGGCAAGGTGTACCGGTTGGCGACGGGCAAGTGCTAGGCTTCGGACTAGAGTGAGCACTGGGCGTTGGTCTAGGGCCCGAGGTAGGGCTAGTGGGAGCGGTAGGCGTAGCGCTGGGGTAGGCAAAGGGCAAGGGGTGGGTGTCGGGGTAAACCTCGGAGTAGGCCTAGGACCAGGAGTGGGAGCTGTGGCTAGGGGTAGAGATGGGGGTGGGCCTATGGGTAGGGGGAGCTGTAGGGACAGGGGTAGGGGTAGGACCAGAGGTAGTGCTAGGCGTAGGCCTAGGGCGAGGGGTTGTGCTCGGGGTAACCTAACCCTAACTCTAATTCTAACCCTAACACTAACCCTA
This sequence comes from Rhinolophus hipposideros, assembly GCF_964194185.1. NCBI lineage: Eukaryota > Metazoa > Chordata > Mammalia > Chiroptera > Rhinolophidae > Rhinolophus > Rhinolophus hipposideros. The sequence goes on along the minus strand of NW_027669234.1, from coordinate 101,977 downwards.
ACCCTAACCCTAACCCTAACACCAACCCTAACCCTAACCCTAACCCTAACCCTATACCTAACACCAACCCTAACCCTAACCCTAACCCTAACCCTAACACCAACCCTAACCCTAACCCTAACCCTAACCCTAGCCCTAACACCAACCCTAAACCTAAACCTAACCCTAACCCTAACACCAACCCTAACCCTAATCCTAACCCTAACCCTAACCCTAACTCCAACCCTAACCCTAACCCTAACCCTAACACCAACCCTAACCCTAACCCTAACCCTAACCCTAACCCTAACACTAACCCTAACCCTAACCCTAACACCAACCCTAACCCTAACCCTAACCCTAACCCTAATTCTATACCTAACACCAACCCTAACCCTAACCCTAACCCTAACCCTAACCCTAACCGTAACCCTAACCCTAACCCTAAACCTAAACCTAACACCAACCCTAACCCTAACCCTAACCCTAACCCTAACACCAACCCTAACCCTAACCCTAACCCTAAACCCTAATCCTAACCCTAACCTTAACCCTAACCCTAACCCTAACCCTAACCCTAACAATGGCAAGGTGTACTGGTCAGCGACGGGCAAGTTCTAGGCCTCGGACTAGAAGGAGCCATGGGCGTTGGTCTAGGGCCCGAGCTAGGGCTAATGAGAGCGGTAGGCGTAGCGCTGGTGTAGGCATAGGGCAAGGGGTAGGTGTCGAGGTAAACCTCGGAGTAGGCCTAGAGCCAGGAGTGGGAGCTGTGGCTAGTGGTAGGGTTGGGGATGGTCCTATGGGTAGGGGGAGCTGCAGGGCCAGGGGTAGTGGTAGGACCAGAGGTAGTGCTAGGCGTAGGCCTAGGGCGAGGGGTAGTGCTCGGGGTAGGGTTAGTTGAAGGGCTAGTGTTTGGCAGAGGCCCACGGGCAGTGTTAGGATTAGGGCTCATGTTAAGCCTAGGACTAGTGGTAGTGGTAGGGGTTGGCCGAGGACTAGGGGTAGGTGTCACGAAATGGCTCCGGGTAGTCCTAGGACTCCGAACGGATGTAGGGCTGATTAGGGTGTGGCTAATGGTGGTTCCAGGGTGATTTCGTAGGACACGGGTTAGTGCTCTGGCTATAGGTAGGGCAAGGTGTACCGGTTGGCGACGGGCAAGTGCTAGGCTTCGAACTAGAGTGAGCACTGGGCGTTGGTCTAGGGCCCGAGGTAGGGCTAGTGGGAGCGGTAGGCGTAGCGCTGGGGTAGGCAAAGGGTAACGGTGGGTGTCGGGGTAAACCTCGGAGTAGGCCTAGGACCAGGAGTGGGAGCTGTGGCTAGGGGTAGAGATGGGGGTGGGCCTATGGGTAGGGGGAGCTGTAGGGACAGGGGTAGGGGTAGGACCAGAGGTAGTGCTAGGCGTAGGCCTAGGGCGAGGGGTAGTGCTCGGGGTAACCTAACCCTAACTCTAACCCTAACCCTAACACTAACCCTAACCCTAACCCTAACCCTAACACCAACCCTAACCCTAACCCTAACCCTAACCCTATACCTAACACCAACCCTAACCCTAACCCTAACCCTAACCCTAACACCAACCCTAACCCTAACCCTAACCCTAACCCTAGCCCTAACACCAACCCTAAACCTAAACCTAACCCTAACCCTAACACCAACCCTAACCCTAATCCTAACCCTAACCCTAACCCTAACACCAATCCTAACCCTAACCCTAACCCTAACCCTAACACCAACCCTAACCCGAACCCTAACCCTAACCCTAACCCTAACCCTAACCCTATGCCTAACACGAACCCTAACCCTAACCCTAACCCTAACACCAACCCTAACCCTAACCCTAACCCTAACCCTAAACCTAACACCAACCCTAACCCTAACCCAAACACTAACCCTAACACCAACCCTAACCCTAACCCTAACTCTAACCCTAACACCAACCCTAACCCTAACCCTAACCCTAACTCTAACCCTAACCCTAACCCTAACACCAACCCTAACCCTAACCCTAACCCTAACCCTAACCCTAACTCTAACCCTAACCCTAACCCTAACACCAACCCTAACCCTAACCCTAACCCTAACCCTAACACCAACCCTAACCCTAACCCTAACCCTAACCCTAACCCTATGCCTAACACCAAAACTAACCCTAACCCTAACCCTAACCCTACCCTAACCCTAACCCTAACCCTAACCCTAACCCTAACCCTAACCCTAACCCTAACCCTAACCCTAACCCTAACACCAACCCTAACCCTAACCCTACCCCTAACCCTAACCCAATACCTAACACCAAACCTAACCCTAACCCTAACCCTAACCCTAACACCAACCCTAACACTAACCCTAAACCTAATCCTAACCCTAACACCAACCCTAACCCTAACCCTAATTCTAACCCTAACCCTACCCTAACCCTAAAACTAACCCTAACCCTAACCCTAACCCTAACCCTAACCCTAACCCTAAAACTAACCCTAACCCTAACCCTAACCCTAACACCAACCCTAACCCTAACCCTACCCCTAACTTTAACCCAATACCTAACACCAACCCTAACCCTAACCCTAACCCTAACCCTAACACCAACCCTAACACTAACCCTAAACCTAACCCTAACCCTAACACCAACCCTAACCCTAACCCTAATTCTAACCCAAACCCTACCCTAACCCTAACCCTAACCCTAACCCTAACCCTAACCCTAACCCTAACCCTAACCCCTAACCCTAACCCTAAACCTAACCCTAACCCTAACCCTAACCCTAACCCTAACACCAACCCTAACCCTAACCCTAACCCTAACCCTAACCCTAACCGTAACCCTAAACCTAACCCTAAACCTAAACCTAACACCAACCCTAACCCTAACCCTAACCCTAACCCTAACACCAACCCTAACCCTAACCCTAACCCTAAACCCTAATCCTAACCCTAACCTTAACCCTAACCCTAACCCTAACCCTAACAAGGGCAAGGTGTACTGGTCAGCGACGGGCAAGTTCTAGGCCTCGGACTAGAAGGAGCCATGGGCGTTGGTCTAGGGCCCGAGCTAGGGCTAATGAGAGCGGTAGGCGTAGCGCTGGTGTAGGCATAGGGCAAGGAGTAGGTGTCGAGGTAAACCTCGGAGTAGGCCTAGGGCCAGGAGTGGGAGCTGTGGCTAGTGGTAGGGTTGGGGATGGTCCTATGGGTAGGGGGAGCTGCAGGGCCAGGGGTAGTGGTAGGACCAGAGGTAGTGCTAGGCGTAGGCCTAGGGCGAGGGTTAGTGCTCGGGGTAGGGTTAGTTGAAGGGCTAGTGTTTGGCAGAGGCCCACGGGCAGTGTTAGGGTTAGGGCTCATGTTAAGCCTAGGACTAGTGGTAGTGGTAGGGGTTGGCCGAGGACTAGGGGTAGGTGTCACGAAATGGCTCCGGGTAGTCCTAGGACTCCGAACGGATGTAGGGCTGATTAGGGTGTGGCTAATGGTGGTTCCAGGGTGATTTCGTAGGACACGGGTTAGTGCTCTGGCTATAGGTAGGGCAAGGTGTACCGGTTGGCGACGGGCAAGTGCTAGGCTTCGGACTAGAGTGAGCACTGGGCGTTGGTCTAGGGCCCGAGGTAGGGCTAGTGGGAGCGGTAGGCGTAGCGCTGGGGTAGGCAAAGGGCAAGGGGTGGGTGTCGGGGTAAACCTCGGAGTAGGCCTAGGACCAGGAGTGGGAGCTGTGGCTAGGGGTAGAGATGGGGGTGGGCCTATGGGTAGGGGGAGCTGTAGGGACAGGGGTAGGGGTAGGACCAGAGGTAGTGCTAGGCGTAGGCCTAGGGCGAGGGGTTGTGCTCGGGGTAACCTAACCCTAACTCTAACCCTAACCCTAACACTAACCCTAACCCTAACCCTAACCCTAACACCAACCCTAACCCTAACCCTAACCCTATACCTAACACCAACCCTAACCCTAACCCTAACCCTAACCCTAACACCAACCCTAACCCTAACCCTAACCCTAACCCTAGCCCTAACTCCAACCCTAAACCTAAAACCTAACCCTAACCCTAACACCAACCCTAACCCTAATCCTAACCCTAACCCTAACCCTAACACCAATCCTAACCCTAACCCTAACCCTAACCCTAACACCAACCCTAACCCGAACCCTAACCCTAACCCTAACCCTAACCCTATGCCTAACACGAACCCTAACCCTAACCCTAACCCTAACACCAACACTAACCCTAACCCTAACCCTAACCCTAAACCTAACACCAACCCTAACCCTAACCCAAACACTAACCCTAACACCAACCCTAACCCTAACCCTAACTCTAACCCTAACACCAACCCTAACCCTAACCCTAACCCTAACCCTAACCCTAACCCTAACCCTAACCCTAACCCTAACCCCTAACCCTAAACCTAAACCTAACCCTAACCCTAACCCTAACCCTAACCCTAACACCAACCCTAACCCTAATCCTAACCCTAACCCTAACCCTAACCCTAACACTAACCCTAACCCTAACCCTAACCCTAACACCAACCCTAACCCTAACCCTAACCCTAACCCTAACCCTATACCTAACACCAACCCTAACCCTAACCCTAACCCTAACCCTAACTCCAACCCTAACCCTAACCCTAACCCTAACACCAACCCTAACCCTAACCCTAACCCTAACCCTAACCCTAACACTAACCCTAACCCTAACCCTAACCCTAACACCAACCCTAACCCTAACCCTAACCCTAATTCTATACCTAACACCAACCCTAACCCTAACCCTAACCCTAACCCTAACCCTAACCGTAACCCTAAACCTAACCCTAAACCTAAACCTAACACCAACCCTAACCCTAACCCTAACCCTAACCCTAACACCAACCCTAACCCTAACCCTAACCCTAAACCCTAATCCTAACCCTAACCCTAACCCTAACCCTAACCCTAACCCTAACAAGGGCAAGGTGTACTGGTCAGCGACGGGCAAGTTCTAGGCCTCGGACTAGAAGGAGCCATGGGCGTTGGTCTAGGGCCCGAGCTAGGGCTAATGAGAGCGGTAGGCGTAGCGCTGGTGTAGGCATAGGGCAAGGAGTAGGTGTCGAGGTAAACCTCGGAGTAGGCCTAGGGCCAGGAGTGGGAGCTGTGGCTAGTGGTAGGGTTGGGGATGGTCCTATGGGTAGGGGGAGCTGCAGGGCCAGGGGTAGTGGTAGGACCAGAGGTAGTGCTAGGCGTAGGCCTAGGGCGAGGGTTAGTGCTCGGGGTAGGGTTAGTTGAAGGGCTAGTGTTTGGCAGAGGCCCACGGGCAGTGTTAGGGTTAGGGCTCATGTTAAGCCTAGGACTAGTGGTAGTGGTAGGGGTTGGCCGAGGACTAGGGGTAGGTGTCACGAAATGGCTCCGGGTAGTCCTAGGACTCCGAACGGATGTAGGGCTGATTAGGGTGTGGCTAATGGTGGTTCCAGGGTGATTTCGTAAGACACGGGTTAGTGCTCTGGCTATAGGTAGGGCAAGGTGTACCGGTTGGCGACGGGCAAGTGCTAGGCTTCGGACTAGAGTGAGCACTGGGCGTTGGTCTAGGGCCCGAGGTAGGGCTAGTGGGAGCGGTAGGCGTAGCGCTGGGGTAGGCAAAGGGCAAGGGGTGGGTGTCGGGGTAAACCTCGGAGTAGGCCTAGGACCAGGAGTGGGAGCTGTGGCTAGGGGTAGAGATGGGGGTGGGCCTATGGGTAGGGGGAGCTGTAGGGACAGGGGTAGGGGTAGGACCAGAGGTAGTGCTAGGCGTAGGCCTAGGGCGAGGGGTTGTGCTCGGGGTAACCTAACCCTAACTCTAACCCTAACCCTAACACTAACCCTAACCCTAACCCTAACCCTAACACCAACCCTAACCCTAACCCTAACCCTATACCTAACACCAACCCTAACCCTAACCCTAACCCTAACCCTAACACCAACCCTAACCCTAACCCTAACCCTAACCCTAGCCCTAACTCCAACCCTAAACCTAAAACCTAACCCTAACCCTAACACCAACCCTAACCCTAATCCTAACCCTAACCCTAACCCTAACACCAATCCTAACCCTAACCCTAACCCTAACCCTAACACCAACCCTAACCCGAACCCTAACCCTAACCCTAACCCTAACCCTAACCCTAACCCTATGCCTAACACGAACCCTAACCCTAACCCTAACCCTAACACCAACCCTAACCCTAACCCTAACCCTAACCCTAAACCTAACACCAACCCTAACCCTAACCCAAACACTAACCCTAACACCAACCCTAACCCTAACCCTAACTCTAACCCTAACACCAACCCTAACCCTAACCCTAACCCTAACCCTAACCCTAACCCTAACCCTAACCCTAACCCTAACCCCTAACCCTAAACCTAAACCTAACCCTAACCCTAACCCTAACCCTAACCCTAACACCAACCCTAACCCTAATCCTAACCCTAACCCTAACCCTAACCCTAACACTAACCCTAACCCTAACCCTAACCCTAACACCAACCCTAACCCTAACCCTAACCCTAACCCTAACCCTATACCTAACACCAACCCTAACCCTAACCCTAACCCTAACCCTAACTCCAACCCTAACCCTAACCCTAACCCTAACACCAACCCTAACCCTAACCCTAACCCTAACCCTAACCCTAACACTAACCCTAACCCTAACCCTAACCCTAACACCAACCCTAACCCTAACCCTAACCCTAATTCTATACCTAACACCAACCCTAACCCTAACCCTAACCCTAACCCTAACCCTAACCGTAACCCTAAACCTAACCCTAAACCTAAACCTAACACCAACCCTAACCCTAACCCTAACCCTAACCCTAACACCAACCCTAACCCTAACCCTAACCCTAAACCCTAATCCTAACCCTAACCCTAACCCTAACCCTAACCCTAACCCTAACAAGGGCAAGGTGTACTGGTCAGCGACGGGCAAGTTCTAGGCCTCGGACTAGAAGGAGCCATGGGCGTTGGTCTAGGGCCCGAGCTAGGGCTAATGAGAGCGGTAGGCGTAGCGCTGGTGTAGGCATAGGGCAAGGAGTAGGTGTCGAGGTAAACCTCGGAGTAGGCCTAGGGCCAGGAGTGGGAGCTGTGGCTAGTGGTAGGGTTGGGGATGGTCCTATGGGTAGGGGGAGCTGCAGGGCCAGGGGTAGTGGTAGGACCAGAGGTAGTGCTAGGCGTAGGCCTAGGGCGAGGGTTAGTGCTCGGGGTAGGGTTAGTTGAAGGGCTAGTGTTTGGCAGAGGCCCACGGGCAGTGTTAGGGTTAGGGCTCATGTTAAGCCTAGGACTAGTGGTAGTGGTAGGGGTTGGCCGAGGACTAGGGGTAGGTGTCACGAAATGGCTCCGGGTAGTCCTAGGACTCCGAACGGATGTAGGGCTGATTAGGGTGTGGCTAATGGTGGTTCCAGGGTGATTTCGTAGGACACGGGTTAGTGCTCTGGCTATAGGTAGGGCAAGGTGTACCGGTTGGCGACGGGCAAGTGCTAGGCTTCGGACTAGAGTGAGCACTGGGCGTTGGTCTAGGGCCCGAGGTAGGGCTAGTGGGAGCGGTAGGCGTAGCGCTGGGGTAGGCAAAGGGCAAGGGGTGGGTGTCGGGGTAAACCTCGGAGTAGGCCTAGGACCAGGAGTGGGAGCTGTGGCTAGGGGTAGAGATGGGGGTGGGCCTATGGGTAGGGGGAGCTGTAGGGACAGGGGTAGGGGTAGGACCAGAGGTAGTGCTAGGCGTAGGCCTAGGGCGAGGGGTTGTGCTCGGGGTAACCTAACCCTAACTCTAACCCTAACCCTAACACTAACCCTAACCCTAACCCTAACCCTAACACCAACCCTAACCCTAACCCTAACCCTATACCTAACACCAACACTAACCCTAACCCTAACCCTAACCCTAACACCAACCCTAACCCTAACCCTAACCCTAACCCTAGCCCTAACACCAACCCTAAACCTAAACCTAACCCTAACCCTAACACCAACCCTAACCCTAATCCTAACCCTAACCCTAACCCTAACACCAATCCTAACCCTAACCCTAACCCTAACCCTAACACCAACCCTAACCCGAACCCTAACCCTAACCCTAACCCTAACCCTAACCCTAACCCTATGCCTAACACGAACCCTAACCCTAACCCTAACCCTAACACCAACCCTAACCCTAACCCTAACCCTAACCCTAAACCTAACACCAACCCTAACCCTAACCCAAACACTAACCCTAACACCAACACTAACCCTAACCCTAACTCTAACCCTAACACCAAACCTAACTCTAACCCTAACCCTAACTCTAACCCTAACCCTTACCCTAACACCAACCCTAACCCTAACCCTAACCCTAACACCAACCCTAACCCTAACCCTAACCCTAACCCTATGCCTAACACCAAAACTAACCCTAACCCTAACCCTAACCCTACCCTAACCCTAACCCTAACCCTAACCCTAACCCTAACCCTAACCCTAACCCTAACCCCTAACCCTAACCCTAACCCTAACCCTAACCGTAACCCTAACCCTAACCCTAACCCTAACCCTAAACCTAACCCTAACACTAACCCTAACCCTAACCCTAACACCAACCCTAACCCTAACCCTAACCCTAACCCTAACCCTATACCTAACACCAACCCTAACCCTAACCCTAACCCTAACCCTAACTCCAACCCTAACCCTAACCCTAACCCTAACACCAACCCTAACCCTAAACCTAACCCTAACCCTAACACTAACCCTAACCCTAACCCTAACCCTAACACCAACCCTAACCCTAACCCTAATCCAGACCCTAACCCTATACCTAACACCAACCCTAACCCTAACCCTAACCCTAACCCTAACCCTAACCGTAACCCTAACCCTAACCCTAAACCTAACCTTAACCCTAACCCTAACCCTAACCCTAACAAGGGCAAGGTGTACTGGTCAGCGACGGGCAAGTTCTAGGCCTCGGACTAGAAGGAGCCATGGGCGTTGGTATAGGGCCCGAGCTAGGGCTAGTGAGAGCGGTAGGCGTAGCGCTGGGGTAGGCATAGGGCAAGGGGTAGGTGTCGAGGTAAACCTCGGAGTAGGCCTAGGGCCAGGAGTGGGAGCTGTGGCTAGTGATAGGGTTGGGGATGGGCCTATGGGTAGGGGGAGCTGTAGGGCCAGGGGTAGTGGTAGGACCAGAGGTAGTGCTAGGCGTAGGCCTAGGGCGAGGGGTAGTGCTCGGGGTAGGGTTAGTTGAAGGGCTAGTGTTTGGCAGAGGCCCACGGACAGTGTTAGGGTTAGGGCTCATGTTAAGCCTAAGACTAGTGGTAGTGGTAGGGGTTGGCCGAGGACTAGGTGTAGGTGTCACGAAATGGCTCCGGGTAGTCCTAGGACTCCGAACGGATGTAGGGCTGATTAGGGTGTGGCTAATGGTGGGTCCAGGGTGATTTCGTAGGACACGGGTTAGTGCTCTGGCTATAGGTAGGGCAAGGTGTACCGGTTGGCGACGGGCAAGTGCTAGGCTTCGGACTAGAGTGAGCACTGGGCGTTGGTCTAGGGCCCGAGGTAGGGCTAGTGGGAGCGGTAGGCGTAGCGCTGGGGTAGGCAAAGGGCAAGGGGTGGGTGTCGGGGTAAACCTCGGAGTAGGCCTAGGACCAGGAGTGGGAGCTGTGGCTAGGGGTAGAGATGGGGGTGGGCCTATGGGTAGGGGGAGCTGTAGAAACAGGGGTAGGGGTAGGACCAGAGGTAGTGCTAGGCGTAGGCCTAGGGCGAGGGGTAGTGCTCGGGGTAACCTAACCCTAACCCTAACCCTAACACTAACAATAACCCTAACCCTAACCCTAATCCTAACACCAACCCTAAACCTAACCCTAACCCTAACCCTATACCTAACACCAACCCTAACCCTAACCCTAACCCTAACCCTAACACCAACCCTAACCCTAACCCTAACCCTAACCCTAACACCAACCCTAAACCTAAACCTAACCCTAACACTAACACCAACCCTAACCCTAATCCTAACCCTAACCCTAACCCTAACACCAATCCTAACCCTAACCCTAACCCTAACCCTAACACCAACCCTAACCCTAACCCTAACCCTAACCGTAACCCTAACCCTATGCCTAAGACGAACCCTAACCCTAACCCTAACCCTAACACCAACCCTAACCCTAACCCTAACCCTAACCCTAACCCTAACCCCTAACCCTAACCCTAACCCTAACCCTAACCCTAACCCTAACAACAACCCTAACCCTAATCCTAACCCTAACCCTAACCCTAACCCTAACACTAACCCTAACCCTAACCCTAACCCTAACACCAACCCTAACCCTAACCCTAACCCTAACCCTAACCCTATACCTAACACCAACCCTAACCCTAACCCTAACCCTAACCCTAACTCCAACCCTAACCCTAACCCTAACCCTAACACCAACCCTAACCCTAACCCTAACCCTAACCCTAACCCTAACACTAACCCTAACCCTAACCCTAAACCTAACACCAACCCTAACCCTAACCCTAACCCTAACCCTAATTCTATACCTAACACCAACCCTAACCCTAACCCTAACCCTAACCCTAACCCTAACTGTAACCCTAAACCTAACCCTAAACCTAAACCTAACACCAACCCTAACCCTAACCCTAACCCTAACCCTAACACCAACCCTAACCCTAACCCTAACCCTAAACCCTAATCCTAACCCTAACCTTAACCCTAACCCTAACCCTAACCCTAACAAGGGCAAGGTGTACTGGTCAGCGACGGGCAAGTTCTAGGCCTCGGACTAGAAGGAGCCATGGGCGTTGGTCTAGGGCCCGAGCTAGGGCTAATGAGAGCGGTAGGCGTAGCGCTGGTGTAGGCATAGGGCAAGGAGTAGGTCTCGAGGTAAACCTCGGAGTAGGCCTAGGGCCAGGAGTGGGAGCTGTGGCTAGTGGTAGGGTTGGGGATGGTCCTATGGGTAGGGGGAGCTGCAGGGCCAGGGGTAGTGGTAGGACCAGAGGTAGTGCTAGGCGTAGGCCTAGGGCGAGGGGTAGTGCTCGGGGTAGGGTTAGTTGAAGGGCTAGTGTTTGGCAGAGGCCCACGGGCAGTGTTAGGGTTAGGGCTCATGTTAAGCCTAGGACTAGTGGTAGTGGTAGGGGTTGGCCGAGGACTAGGGGTAGGTGTCACGAAATGGCTCCGGGTAGTCCTAGGACTCCGAACGGATGTAGGGCTGATTAGGGTGTGGCTAATGGTGGTTCCAGGGTGATTTCGTAGGACACGGGTTAGTGCTCTGGCTATAGGTAGGGCAAGGTGTACCGGTTGGCGACGGGCAAGTGCTAGGCTTTGGACTAGAGTGAGCACTGGGCGTTGGTCTAGGGCCCGAGGTAGGGCTAGTGGGAGCGGTAGGCGTAGCGCTGGGGTAGGCAAAGGGCAAGGGGTGGGTGTCGGGGTAAACCTCGGAGTAGGCCTAGGACCAGGAGTGGGAGCTGTGGCTAGTTGTAGAGATGGGGGTGGGCCTATGGGTAGGGGGAGCTGTAGGGACAGGGGTAGGGGTAGGACCAGAGGTAGTGCTAGGCGTAGGCCTAGGGCGAGGGGTTGTGCTCGGGGTAACCTAACCCTAACTCTAACCCTAACCCTAACACTAACCCTAACCCTAACCCTAACCCTAACACCAACCCTAACCCTAACCCTAACCCTATACCTAACACCAACCCTAACCCTAACCCTAACCCTAACCCTAACACCAACCCTAACCCTAACCCTAACCCTAACCCTAGCCCTAACACCAACCCTAAACCTACACCTAACCCTAACCCTAACACCAACCCTAACCCTAATCCTAACCCTAACCCTAACCCTAACACCAATCCTAACCCTAACCCTAACCCTAACCCTAACACAAACCCTAACCCGAACCCTAACCCTAACCCTAACCCTAACCCTAACCCTATGCCTAACACGAACCCTAACCCTAACCCTAACCCTAACACCAACCCTAACCCTAACCCTAACCCTAACCCTAAACCTAACACCAACCCTAACCCTAACCCAAACACTAACCCTAACACCAACCCTAACCCTAACCCTAACTCTAACCCTAACACCAAACCTAACCCTAACCCTAACCCTAACTGTAACCCTAACCCTAACCCTAACACCAACCCTAACCCTAACCCTAACCCTAACCCTAACACCAACCCTAACCCTAACCCTAACCCTAACCCTATGCCTAACACCAAAACTAACCCTAACCCTAACCCTAACCCTACCCTAACCCTAACCCTAACCCTAACCCTAACCCTAACCCTAACCCTAACCCTAACCCTAACCCCTAACCCTAACCCTAACCCTAACCCTAACCGTAACCCTAACCCTAACCCTAACCCTAACCCTAACCCTAAACCTAACCCTAACACTAACCCTAACCCTAACCCTAACCCTAACACCAACCCTAACCCTAACCCTAACCCTAACCCTAACCCTATACCTAACACCAACCCTAACCCTAACCCTAACCCTAACCCTAACTCCAACCCTAACCCTAACCCTAACCCTAACACCAACCCTAACCCTAAACCTAACCCTAACCCTAACACTAACCCTAACCCTAACCCTAACCCTAACACCAACCCTAACCCTAACCCTAACCCAGACCCTAACCCTATACCTAACACCAACCCTAACCCTAACCCTAACCCTAACCCTAACCCTAACCGTAACCCTAACCCTAACCCTAAACCTAAACCTAACACCAACCCTAACCCTAACCCTAACCCTAACCCTAACACCAACCCTAACCCTAACCCTAACCCTAAACCCTAATCCTAAACCTAACCTTAACCCTAACCCTAACCCTAACCCTAACAAGGGCAAGGTGTACTGGTCAGCGACGGGCAAGTTCTAGGCCTCGGACTAGAAGGAGCCATGGGCGTTGGTCTAGGGCCCGAGCTAGGGCTAGTGAGAGCGGTAGGCGTAGCGCTGGGGTAGGCATAGGGCAAGGGGTAGGTGTCGAGGTAAACCTCGGAGTAGGCTTAGGGCCAGGAGTGGGAGCTGTGGCTAGTGATAGGGTTGGGGATGGGCCTATGGGTAGTGGGAGCTGTAGGGCCAGGGGTAGTGGTAGGACCAGAGGTAGTGCTAGGCGTAGGCCTAGGGCGAGGGGTAGTGCTCGGGGTAGGGTTAGTTGAAGGGCTAGTGTTTGGCAGAGGCCCACGGACAGTGTTAGGGTTAGGGCTCATGTTAAGCCTAAGACTAGTGGTAGTGGTAGGGGTTGGCCGAGGACTAGGTGTAGGTGTCACGAAATGGCTCCGGGTAGTCCTAGGACTCCGAACGGATGTAGGGCTGATTAGGGTGTGGCTAATGGTGGGTCCAGGGTGATTTCGTAGGACACGGGTTAGTGCTCTGGCTATAGGTAGGGCAAGGTGTACCGGTTGGCGACGGGCAAGTGCTAGGCTTCGGACTAGAGTGAGCACTGGGCGTTGGTCTAGGGCCCGAGGTAGGGCTAGTGGGAGCGGTAGGCGTAGCGCTGGGGTAGGCAAAGGGCAAGGGGTGGGTGTCGGGGTAAACCTCGGAGTAGGCCTAGGACCAGGAGTGGGAGCTGTGGCTAGGGGTAGAGATGGGGGTGGGCCTATGGGTAGGGGGAGCTGTAGGGACAGGGGTAGGGGTAGGACCAGAGGTAGTGCTAGGCGTAGGCCTAGGGCGAGGGGTTGTGCTCGGGGTAACCTAACCCTAACTCTAACCCTAACCCTAACACTAACCCTAACCCTAACCCTAACCCTAACACCAACCCTAAACCTAACCCTAACCCTAACCCTATACCTAACACCAACCCTAACCCTAACCCTAACCCTAACACCAACCCTAACCCTAACCCTAACCCTAACCCTAGCCCTAACACCAACCCTAAACCTAAACCTAACCCTAACCCTAACACCAACCCTAACCCTAATCCTAACCCTAACCCTAACCCTAACACCAATCCTAACCCTAACCCTAACCCTAACACCAACCCTAACCCGAACCCTAACCCTAACCCTAACCCTAACCCTAACCCTATGCCTAACACGAACCCTAACCCTAACCCTAACCCTAACACCAACCCTAACCCTAACCCTAACCCTAACCCTAAACCTAACACCAACCCTAACCCTAACCCAAACACTAACCCTAACACCAACCCTAACCCTAACCCTAACTCTAACCCTAACACCAACCCTAACCCTAACCCTAACCCTAACTCTAACCCTAACCCTAACCCTAACACCAACCCTAACCCTAACCCTAACCCTAACCCTAACCCTAACCCTAACCCTAACCCTAACCCTAACACCAACCCTAACCCTAACCCTAACCCTAACCCTAACCCTAACCCTAACCCTAACCCTAACCCTAAACCTAACCCTATGCCTAACACCAAAACTAACCCTAACCCTAACCCTAACCCTACCCTAACCCTAACCCTAACCCTAACCCTAACCCTAACCCTAACCCTAACCCTAACCCTAACCCCTAACCCTAACCCTAACCCTAACCCTAACCGTAACCCTAACCCTAACCCTAACCCTAACCCTAACCCTAACACCAACCCTAACCCTAATCCTAACCCTAATTCTAAACCTAACCCTAACACTAACCCTAACCCTAACCCTAACCCTAACACCAACCCTAACCCTAACCCTAACCCTAACCCTATACCTAACACCAACCCTAACCCTAACCCTAACCCTAACCCTAACTCCAACCCTAACCCTAACCCTAACCCTAACACCAACCCTAACCCTAAACCTAACCCTAACCCTAACACTAACTCTAACCCTAACCCTAACCCTAACACCAACGCTAACCCTAACCCTAACCCTAACCCTAACCCTATACTTAACACCAACCCTAACCCTAACCCTAACCCTAACCCTAACCCTAACCGTAACCCTAACCCTAACCCTAAACCTAAACCTAACACCAACCCTAACCCTAACCCAAACCCTAACCCTAACACCAACCCTAACCCTAACCCTAACCCTAAACCCTAATCCTAACCCTAACCTTAACCCTAACCCTAACCCTAACCCTAACAAGGGCAAGGTGTACTGGTCAGCGACGGGCAAGTTCTAGGCCTCGGACTAGAAGGAGCCATGGGCGTTGGTCTAGGGCCCGAGCTAGGGCTAGTGAGAGCGGTAGGCGTAGCGCTGGGGTAGGCATAGGGCAAGGGGTAGGTGTCGAGGTAAACCTCGGAGTAGGCCTAGGGCCAGGAGTGGGAGCTGTGGCTAGTGATAGGGTTGGGGATGGGCCTATGGGTAGGGGGAGCTGTAGGACCAGGGGTAGTGGTAGGACCAGAGGTAGTGCTAGGCGTAGGCCTAGGGCGAGGGGTAGTGCTCGGGGTAACCTAACCCTAACCCTAACCCTAACACTAACAATAACCCTAACCCTAACCCTAAGCCTAACACCAACCCTAAACCTAACCCTAACCCTAACCCTATACCTAACACCAACCCTAACCCTAACCCTAACCCTAACCCTAACACCAACCCTAACCCTAACCCTAACCCTAACCCTAACCCTAACACCAACCCTAAACCTAAACCTAACCCTAACACTAACACCAACCCTAACCCTAATCCTAACCCTAACCCTAACCCTAACACCAATCCTAACCTAACCCTAACCGTAACCCTAACACCAACCCTAACCCTAACCCTAACCCTAACCCTAACCCTAACCCTATGCCTAAGACGAACCCTAACCCTAACCCTAACCCTAACACCAACCCTAACCCTAACCCTATACCTAACCCTAAACCTAACACCAACCCTAACCCTAACCCAAACACTAACCCTAACACCAACCCTAACCCTAACCCTAACCCTAACACCAACCCTAACCCTAACCCTATACCTAACCCTAAACCTAACACCAACCCTAACCCTAACCCAAACACTAACCCTAACACCAACCCTAACCCTAACCCTAACCCTACCCTAACCCTAACCCTAACCCTAACCCTAACCCTAACCCTAACCCTAACCCCTAACCCTAACCCTAACCCTAACCCTAACCCTAACCCTAACCCTAACCCTAACACCAACCCTAACCCTAATCCTAACCCTAACCCTAACCCTAACCCTAACACTAACCCTAACCCTAAACCTAACCCTAACACCATCCCTAACCCTAACCCTAACCCTAACCCTAACCCTATACCTAACACCAACCCTAACCCTAACCCTAACCCTAACCCTAACTCCAACCCTAACCCTAACCCTAACCCTAACACCAACCCTAACCCTAACCCTAACCCTAACCCTAACACTAACCCTAACCCTAACCCTAACCCTAACACCAACCCTAACCCTAACCCTAACCCTAACCCTATACCTAACACCAACCCTAACCCTAACCCTAACCCTAACCCTAACCCTAACCGTAACCCTAACCCTAACCCTAAACCTAAACCTAACACCAACCCTAACCCTAACCCTAACCCTAACCCTAACACCAACCCTAACCCTAACCCTAACCCTAAACCCTAATCCTAACCCTAACCTTAACCCTAACCCTAACCCTAACCCTAACAAGGGCAAGGTGTACTGGTCAGCGACGGGCAAGTTCTAGGCCTCGGACTAGAAGGAGCCATGGGCGTTGGTCTAGGGCCCGAGCTAGGGCTAGTGAGAGCGGTAGGCGTAGCGCTGGGGTAGGCATAGGGCAAGGGGTAGGTGTCGAGGTAAACCTCGGAGTAGGCCTAGGGCCAGCAGTGGGAGCTGTGCCTATTGGTAGGGTTGGGGATGGGCCTATGGGTAGGGGGAGCTGTAGGGCCAGGGGTAGTGGTAGGACCAGAGGTAGTGCTAGGCGTAGGCCTAGGGCGAGGGGTAGTGCTCGGGGTAGGGTTAGTTGAAGGGCTAGTGTTTGGCAGAGGCCCACGGGCAGTGTTATGGTTAGGGCTCTTGTTAAGCCTAGGACTAGTGGTAGTGGTAGGGGTTGGCCGAGGACTAGGGGTAGGTGTCACGAAATGGCTCTGGGTAGTCCTAGGACGCCGAACGGATGTAGGGCTGATTAGGGTGTGGCTAATGGTGGGTCCAGGGAGATTTCGTAGGACACGGGTTAGTGCTCTGGCTATAGGTAGGGCAAGGTGTACCGGTTGGCGACGGGCAAGTGCTAGGCTTCGGACTAGAGTGAGCACTGGGCGTTGGTCTAGGGCCCGAGGTAGGGCTAGTGGGAGCGGTAGGCGTAGCGCTGGGGTAGGCAAAGGGCAAGGGGTGGGTGTCGGGGTAAACCTCGGAGTAGGCCTAGGACCAGGAGTGGGAGCTGTGGCTAGGGGTAGAGATGGGGGTGGGCCTATGGGTAGGGGGAGCTGTAGAAACAGGGGTAGGGGTAGGACCAGAGGTAGTGCTAGGCGTAGGCCTAGGGCGAGGGGTAGTGCTCGGGGTAACCTAACCCTAACCCTAACCCTAACACTAACAATAACCCTAACCCTAACCCTAACCCTAACACCAACCCTAACCCTAACCCTAACCCTAACCTTATACCTAACACCAACCCTAACCCTAACCCTAACCCTAACACCAACCCTAACCCTAACCCTAACCCTAACCCTAACCCTAACACCAACCCTAAACCTAAACCTAACCCTAACACTAACACCAACCCTAACCCTAAATCTAACCCTAACCCTAACCCTAACACCAACCCTAACCCTAACCCTAACCCTAACCCTCACACCAACCCTAACCCTAACCCTAACCCTAACCCTAACCCTAACCCTATGCCTAAGACGAACCCTAACCCTAACACTAACCCTAACACCAACCCTAACCCTAACCCAAACCCTAACCCTAAACCTAACACCAACCCTAACCCTAACCCAAACACTAACCCTAACACCAACCCTAACCCTAACCCTAACCCTAACCCTAACACCAACCCAAACCCTAACCCTAACCCTAACTCTAACCCTAACCCTAACCCTAACACCAACCCTAACCCTAACCCTAACCCTAACCCTAACCCTAACTCTAACCCTAACCCTAACCCTAACACCAACCCTAACCCTAACCCTAACCCTAACCCTAACACCAACCCTAACCCTAACCCTAACGCTAACCCTAACCCTATGCCTAACACCAACACTAACACTAACCCTAACCCTAACCCTAACACCAACCCTAACCCTAATCCTAACCCTAACCCTAATTCTAACCCTAAAATAACCCTAACACCAACCCTAACCCTAACCCTAACCCTAAGCCTAACACCAACCCTAACCCTAATCCTAACCCTAACCCTAACCCTAACACCAACCCAAACCCTAACCCTAACCCTAACCCTAACACCAACCCTAACCCTAACCCTAACCCTAACCCTAACCCTATGCCTAACACGAAATCTAACCCTAACCCTAACCCTAACCCTAACACCAACCCTAACCCTAACCCTAACCCAAACCTAAACCTAACACCAAACCTAACCCTAACCGAAACCCTAACCCTAACACCAACCCTAACCCTAATCCTAACCCTAACCCTAACACCAACCCTAACCCTAACCCTAACCCTAACTCTAACCCTAACCCTAACCCTAACACCAACCCTAACCCTAAACCTAACCCTAACCCTAACACCAACCCTAACCCTAATCCTAACCCTAACCCTAACCCTAACCCTAACCCTAACCCTAACACCAACCCTAACCCTAACCCTAACCCTAACACCAACCCTAACCCTTATCCTAACCCTAACCCTAACCCTAACACCAACCCTAACCCTAACCCTAACCCTAACCCTAACACTAACACCAAACCTAACCCTAACCCTAACCCTAACCCTATGCCTAACACGAACCCTAACCCTAAACCTAACCCTAATCCTAACACCAACCCTAACCCTAATCCTAACCCTAACCCTAACCCTAACCCGAACACTAACCCTAACCCTAACCCTAACCCTAACACCAACCCTAAACCTAACCCTAACCCTAACCCTATACCTAACACCAACCCTAACCCTAACCCTAACCCTAACCCTAACTCCAACCCTAACCCTAACCCTAACCCTAACACCAAACCTAACCCTAATCCTAACCCTAACCCTAACCCTAACCCTAACACCAAACCTAACCCTAATCCTAACCCTAACCCTAACCCTAACCCTAACACCAACCCTAACCGTAACCCTAACCCTAACCCTAAACCTAACACCAACCCTAACCCTAACCCTAACCCTAACCCTAACCCTAACCCTAACCCTAACACCAACCCTAACCCTAACCCTAACCCTAAACCCTAATCCTAACCCTAACCCTAACCCTAACCCTAACCCTAACCCTAACCCTAACCCTAACCCTAACAAGGGCAAGGTGTACTGGTCAGCGACGGGCAAGTTCTAGGCCTCGGACTAGAAGGAGCCATGGGCGTTGGTCTAGGGCCCGAGCTAGGGCTAGTGAGAGCGGTAGGCGTAGCCCTGGGGTAGGCATAGGGCAAGGGGTGGGTGTCGAGTTAAAACTCGGAGTAGGCCTAGGGCCAGGAGTGGGAGCTGTGCCTAGTGGTAGGGTTGGGGGTGGGTCTATGGGTAGGGGAGCTGTAGGGCCAGGGGTAGTGGTAGGACCAGAGGTAGTGCTAGGCGTAGGCCTAGGGCGAGGGGTAGTGCTCGGGGTAGGGTTAGTTGAAGGGCTAGTGTTTGGCAGAGGCCCACGGGCAGTGTTAGGGTTAGGGCTCATGTTAAGCCTAGGACTAGTGGTAGTGGTAGGGGTTGGCCGAGGACTAGGGGTAGGTGTCACGAAATGGCTCCGGGTAGTCCTAGGACTCCGAATGGATGTAGGGCTGGATTAGGGTGTGGCTAATGGTGGGTCCAGGGTGATTTCGTAGGACACGGGTTAGTGCTCTGGCTATCGGTAGGGCAAGGTGTACCAGTTGGCGACGGGCAAGTGCTAGGCTTCGGACTAGAGTGAGCACTGGGCGTTGGTCTAGGGCCCGAGGTAGGGCTAGTGGGAGCGGTAGGCGTAGCGCTGGGGTAGGCATAGGGCAAGGGGTGGGTGTCGGGGTAAACCTCGGAGCAGGCCTAGGACCAGGAGTGGGAGCTGTGGCTAGGGGTAGGGATGGGGGTGGGCCTATGGGTAGGGGGAGCTGTAGGGACAGGGGTAGGGGTAGGACCAGAGGTAGTGCTAGGCGTAGGCCTAGGGCGAGGGGTAGTGCTCGGGGTAACCTAACCCTAACACTAACCCTAACCCTAACACCAACACTAACCCTAACCCTAACCCTAACCCTAACACCAACCCTAACCCTAATCCTAACCCTAACCCTATCCCTAAACCTAACACTAACCCTAACCCTAACCCTAACCCTATACCTAACACCAACCCTAACCCTAACCCTAACCCTAACACCAACCCTAACCCTAACCCTAAACCTAACACCAACCCTAACCCTAAACCTAACCCTAACCCTAACCCTAAACCTAACACCAACCCTAACCGTAACCCTAACCCTAACCCTAACCCTAACCCTAACCCTAAACCTAACACCAACCCTAACCCTAACCCTAACCCTAACCCTAACACCAACCCTAACCCTAACCCTAACCCTAAACCCTAACCCTAACCCTAACCCTAACCCTAACCCTAACCGTAACCCTAACCCTAACCCTAACCCGAACAATGGCAAGGTGTAGTGGTCAGCGACGGGCAAGTTCTAGGCCTCGGACAAGAAGGAGCCATGTGCGTTGGTCTAGGGCCCGAGCTAGGGCTAGTGAGATCGGTAGGCGTAGCGCTGGGGTAGGCATAGGGTAAGGGGTGGGTGTCGAGGTAAACCTCGGAGTAGGCCTAGGGCCAGGAGTGGGAGCTGTGGCTAGTGGTAGGGTTGGGGGTGGGCCTATGTGTAGGGGGAGCTGTAGGGCCAGGGGTAGTGGTAGGACCAGAGGTAGTGCTAGGCCTAGGCCTAGGGCGAGAAGTAGTGCTCGGGGTAGGGTTAGTTGAAGGGCTAGGGTTTGGCAGAGGCCCACGGGCAGTGTTAGGGTTAGGGCTCATTTTAGGCCTAGGACTAGTGGTAGTGGTAGGGGATGGCCGAGGGCTAGGCGTACTGTCACAAGAGGGCTCCGGGTAGTCCTAGGACTCCGAAAGGATGTAGGGCTGGATTAGGGTGTGGCGAATGGTGGGTCCAGGGGGATTTCGTAGGACACGGTTAGTGCTCTGGCTATCGGTAGGGCAAGATGTACCGGTTGGCGACGGGGAAGTGCTAGGCTCGGACTAGAGTGAGCACTGGGCGTTGGTCTGGGGCCCGAGGTAGGGCTAGTGGGAGCAGTAGGCGTAGCGCTGGGGTAGGCAAAGGGCAAGGTGTGGGTGTCGGGGTAAACCTCGGAGTAGGCCTAGGACCAGGAGTGGGAGCTGTGGCTAGGGGTAGGGATGGGGGTGGGCCTATGGGTAGGGGGAGCTGTAGGGACAAGGGTAGGGGTGGGACCAGAGGTAGTGCTAGGCGTAGGCCTAGGGCGAGGGGTAGTGCTCGGGGTAACCTATCACTAACCCTAACCCTATTACTAACCCTAACCCAAACCCTAAGCCTAACACCAACCCTAACCCTAACCCTAATGCTAACCCTAACCCTATACCTAACACCAAACCTAACCCTAACCCTAACCCTAACCCTAACCCTAACACCAACCCTAACCCTAACCCTAACCCTAACCATAACCCTATACCTAACACCAACCCTAACCCTAACCCTGACCCTAACCCTATCACCAACACTAACCCTAACCCTAACCCTATACCTTACACCAACCCTAACCCTAACCCTAACCCTAACCCTAACACCAACTTTAACCCTAACCCTAAACCCTAACCCTAACCCTAACCCTAACCCTAACCCTAACAAGGGCAAGGTGTACTGGTCAGCGACGGGCAAGTTCTAGGCCTCGGACGAGAGGGAGCCATGGGCGGTGGTCTAGGGCCCGAGCTATGGCTAGTGGAAACGGTAGGCGTAGCGCTGGGGTAGGCATAGGGCAAGGGGTGGGTGTCGAGGTAAACCTAGGTGTAGGCCTAGGGCCAGCAGTGGGTGCTGTGGCTAGGGGAAGGGGTGGGGGTGGACCTATGGGTAGGGGTAGCTGTAGGGCCAGGGGTAGTTGTAGGACCAGGGGTAGTTTTAGGCGTAGGCCTAGGGCGAGGGGTAGTGCTCGGGGTAACCTAACCCTAACTTTAACCCTAACCCTAACACTAACCCTAACCCTAACCCTAACCCTAACACCAACCCTAACCCTAACCCTAACCCTAACCCTAACCCTATACCTAACACCAACCCTAACCCTAACCCTAACTCTAACCCTAACACCAACCCTCACCCTAACCCTAACCCTAACCCTAACCCTATACCTAACACCAACCCTAACCCTAACCCTAACCCTAACTCTAAACCTAACCCTAACCCTAACACCAACCCTAACCCTAACCCTAACCCTAACCCTAACACCAACCCTAACCCTAACCCTAATTCTAACCCTAACCCTATGCCTAACACCAACACTAACCCTAACCCTAACCCTAACCCTAACACCAACCCTAACCCTAATCCTAACCCTAACCCTAACCCTAACCCTAACACTAACCCTAACCTTAACCCTAACCCTAACACCAACCCTAACCCTAACCCTAACCCTAACCCTAACCCTATACCTAACACCAACCCTAACCCTAAACCTAACCCTAACCCTAAACCTAACACCAACCCTAACCCTAACCCTAACCTTAACCCTAACCCTAAACCTAACACCAACCCTAACCCTAACCCTAACCTTAACCCTAACACCAACCCTAACCCTAACCCTAACCCTAAACCCTAATCCTAACCCTAACCCTAACCCTAACCCTAACCCTAACCCTAACCCTAACAAGGGCAAGGTGTAGTGGTCAGCGACAGGCAAGTTCTAGGCCTTGGACTAGAAGGAGCCATGTGCGTTGGTCTAGGGCCCGAGCTAGGGCTAGTGAGAGCGGTAGGCGTAGCGCTGGGGTAGGCATAGGGCAAGGGGTGGGTGTCGAGGTAAACATCGGAGTAGGCCTAGGGCCAGGAGTGGGAGCTG
The DNA here is from genome assembly GCF_964194185.1 of Rhinolophus hipposideros. Taxonomy (NCBI): domain Eukaryota; kingdom Metazoa; phylum Chordata; class Mammalia; order Chiroptera; family Rhinolophidae; genus Rhinolophus; species Rhinolophus hipposideros. Next base: position 78,992 of record NW_027669234.1, on the reverse strand, counting down.
TGGCTAGTGGTAGGGTTGGGGGTGGGCCTATGGGTAGGGGGAGCTGTAGGGCCAGGGGTAGTGGTAGGACCAGAGGTAGTGCTAGGCGTAGGCCTAGGGCGAGAAGTAGTGCTCGGGGTAGGGTTAGTTGAAGGGCTAGTGTTTGGCAGAGGCCCACGGGCAGTGTTAGGGTTAGGGCTCATTTTAGGCCTAGGACTAGTGGTAGTGGTAGGGGATGGCCGAGGGCTAGCCGTAACTGTCACAAGAGGGCTCCGGGTAGTCCTAGGACTCCGAAAAAATGTAGGGCTGGATTAGGGTGTGGCTAATGGTGGGTCCACGGGGATTTCGTAGGACACGGGTTAGTGCTCTGGCTATCGGTAGGGCAAGGTGTACAGGTTGGCGACGGGCAAGTGCTAGGCTCGGACTAGAGTGAGCACTGGGCGTTGGTCTAGGGCCCGAGGTAGGGCTAGTGGGAGCAGTAGGCGTAGCGCTGGGGTAGGCAAAGGGCAAGGGGTGGGTGTCGGGGTAAACCTCGGAGTAGGCCTAGGACCAGGAGTGGGAGCTGTGGCTAGGGGTAGGGATGGGGGTGGGCCTATGGGTAGGGGGAGCTGTAGGGACAGGGGTAGGGGTGGGACCAGAGGTAGTGCTAGGCGTAGGCCTAGGGCGAGGGGTAGTGCTCGGGGTAACCTAACAGTAACCCTAACCCTATTACTAACCCTAACCCAAACCCTAACCCTAACACCAACCCTAACCCTAACCCTGACCCTAACCCTATCACCAACACTAACCCTAACCCTAACCCTATACCTTACACCAACCCTAACCCTAACCCTAACCCTAACCCTAACACCAACCCTAACCCTAACCCTAAACCCTAACCCTAACCCTAACCCTAACCCTAACAAGGGCAAGGTGTACTGGTCAGCGACGGGCAAGTTCTAGGCCTCGGACGAGAGGGAGCCATGGGCGTTGGTCTAGGGCCCGAGCTATGGCTAGTGGAAAAGGTAGGCGTAGCGCTGGGGTAGGCATAGGGCAAGGGGTGGGTGTCGAGGTAAACCTCGGTGTAGGCCTAGGGCCAGGAGTGGGAGCTGTGGCTAGGGGTAGGGGTGGGGATGGACCTATGGGTAGGGGGAGCTGTAGGGCCAGGGGTAGTTGTAGGACCAGGGGTAGTTTTAGGCGTAGGCCTAGGGCGAGGGGTAGTGCTCGGGGTAACCTAACCCTAACCCTAACCCTAACCCTAACACTAACCCTAACCCTAACCCTAACCCTAACCCTAACCCTATACCTAACACCAACCCTAACCCTAACCCTAACTCTAACCCTAACACCAACCCTCACCCTAACCCTAACCCTAACCCTAACCCTATACCTAACACCAACCCTAACCCTAACCCTAACCCTAACTCTAAACCTAACCCTAACCCTAACACCAACCCTAACCCTAACCCTAACCCTAACCCTAACCCTAACACCAACCCTAACCCTAACCCTAATTCTAACCCTAACCCTATGCCTAACACCAACACTAACCCTAACCCTAACCCTAACCCTAACACCAACCCTAACCCTAATCCTAACCCTAACCCTAACCCTAACACTAACCCTAACCTTAACCCTAACCCTAACACCAACCCTAAACCTAACCCTAACCCTAACCCTAACCCTATACCTAACACCAACCCTAACCCTAACCCTAACCCTAACCCTAAACCTAACAACAACCCTAACCCTAACCCTAACCTTAACCCTAACCCTAAACCTAACACCAACCCTAACCCTAACCCTAACCCTAACCCTAACACCAACCCTAACCCTAACCCTAACCCTAAACCCTAATCCTAACCCTAACCCTAACCCTAACCCTAACCCTAACCCTAACAAGGGCAAGGTGTAGTGGTCAGCGACGGGCAAGTTCTAGGCCTCGGACTAGAAGGAGCCATGTGCGTTGGTCTAGGGCCCGAGCTAGGGCTAGTGAGAGCGGTAGGCGTAGCGCTGGGGTAGGCATAGGGCAAGGGGTGGGTGTCGAGGTAAACCTCGGAGTAGGCCTAGGGCCAGGAGTGGGAGCTGTGGCTAGTGGTAGGGTTGGGGGTGGGCCTATGGGTAGGGGGAGCTGTAGGGCCAGGGGTAGTGGTAGGACCAGAGGTAGTGCTAGGCGTAGGCCTAGGGCGAGGGGTAGTGCTCGGGGTAGGGTTAGTTGAAGGGCTAGTGTTTGGCAGAGGCCCACGGGCAGTGTTAGGGTTAGGGCTCATTTTAGGCCTAGGACTAGTGGTAGTGGTAGGGGATGGCCGAGGGCTAGGCGTAACTGTCACAAGAGGGCTCCGGGTAGTCCTAGGACTCCGAAAGGATGTAGGGCTGGATTAGGGTGTGGCTAATGGTGGGTCCAGAGGGATTTCGTAGGACACGGCTTAGTGCTCTGGCTATCGGTAGGGCAAGGTGTACAGGTTGGCGACGGGCAAGTGCTAGGCTCGGACTAGAGTGAGCACTGGACGTTGGTCTAGGGCCCGAGGTAGGGCTAGTGGGAGCAGTAGGCGTAGCGCTGGGGTAGGCAAAGGGCAAGGGGTGGGTGTCGGGGTAAACCTCGGAGTAGGCCTAGGACCAGGAGTGGGAGCTGTGGCTAGGGGTAGGGATGGGGGTGGGCCTATGGGTAGGGGGAGCTGTAGAAAAAGGGGTAGGGGTGGGACCAGAGGTAGTGCTAGGCGTAGGCCTAGGGCGAGGGGTAGTGCTCGGGGTAACCTAACACTAACCCTAACCCTATTACTAACCCTAACCCAAACCCTAACCCTAACACCAACCCTAACCCTAACCCTAATGATAGCCCTAACCCTATACCTAACACCAACCCTAACCCTAACCCTAACCCTAACCCTAACACCAACCCTAACCCTAACCCTAACCCTAACCATAACCCTATACCTAACACCAACCCTAACCCTAACCCTAACCCTAACCCTATCACCAACACTAACCCTAACCCTAACCCTATACCTAACACCAACCCTAACCCTAACCCTAACCCTAATCCTAACACCAACCCTAACCCTAACCCTAAACCCTAACCCTAACCCTAACCCTAACCCTAACCCTAACAAGGGCAAGGTGTACTGGTCAGCGACGGGCAAGTTCTAGGCCTCGGACGAGAGGGAGCCATCGGCGTTGGTCTAGGGCCCGAGCTATGGCTAGTGGAAACGGTAGGCGTAGCGCTGGGGTAGGCATAGGGCAAGGGGTGGGTGTCGAGGTACCTCGGTGTAGGTCTAGGGCCAGGAGTGGGAGCTGTGGCTAGGGGTAGGGGTGGGGGTGGACCTATGGGTAGGGGGAACTGTAGGGCCAGGGGTAGTGGTAGGACCAGGGGTAGTGCTAGGCGTAGGCCTAGGGCGAGGGGTAGTGCTCGGGGTAACCTAACCCTAACCCTAACCCTAACCCTAACACTAACCCTAACCCTAACCCTAACCCTAACACCAACCCTAACCATAACCCTAACCCTAACCCTAACCCTATACCTAACACCAACCCTAACCCTAACCCTAACTCTAACCCTAACACCAACCCTCACCCTAACCCTAACCCTAACCCTAACCCTATACCTAACACCAACCCTAACCCTAACCCTAACCCTAACCCTAACACCAACCCTAACCCTAACCCTAACCCTAACCCTAACCCTAACACCAACCCTAAACCTAAACCTAACCCTAACCCTAACACCAACCCTAACCCTAATCCTAACCCTAACCCTAACCCTAACACCAATCCTAATCCTAACCCTAACCCTAACCCTAACACCAACCCTAACCCTAACCCTAACCCTAACCCTATGCCTAACACGAAACCTAACCCTAACCCTAACCCTAAACCTAACCCAAACATTAACCCTAACCCTAACCCTAACCCTAACACCAACCCTAACCCTAACCCTAAACATAACCCTAACCCTATACCTAACACCAACCCTAACCCTAACCCTAACACTAACCCTAACCCTAACCCTAACACCAACCCTAACCCTAACCCTAACGCTAACCCTAACACCAACCCTAACCCTAACCCTAACCCTAACTCTAACCCTAACCCTAACCCTAACACCAACCCTAACCCTAATCCTAACCCTAACCCTAACACCAACCCTAACCCTAACCCTAACCCTAACCCTAACCCTAACCCTATGCCTAACACCAACACTAACCCTAACCCTAACCCTAACCCTAACACCAACCCTAACCCTAATCCTAACCCTAACCCTACCCTAACCCTAACACTAACCCTAACCCTAACCCTAACACCAACCCTAACCCTAACCCTAACCCTAACCCTTTACCTAACACCAACCCTAACCCTAACCCTAACCCTAACCCTAACACCAACCCTAACACTAACCCTAACCCTAACCCTAACCGTAACACCAACCCTAACCCTAATCCTAACCCTAACCCTAACCCTAACCCTAACCCTAACACCAACCCTAACCCTAACCCTAACCCTAACCCTATACCTAACACCAACCCTAACCCTAACCCTAACCCTAACCCTAACTCTAACCCTAACCCTAACCCTAACACCAACCCTAACCCTAACCCTAACCCTAACCCTAACACCAACCCTAACCTTAACCCTAATTCTAACCCTAACCCTATGCCTAACACCAACACTAACCCTAACCCTAACCCTAACCCTAACACCAACCCTAACCCTAATCCTAACCCTAACCCTAACCCTAACCCTAACACTAACCCTAACCCTAACCCTAACCCTAACACCAACGCTAACCCTAACCCTAACCCTAACCCTAAGCCTAACCCTAAACCTAACACCAACCCTAACCCTAATCCTAACCCTAACCCTAACCCTAAACCTAACACCAACCCTAACCGTAACCCTAACCCTAACCTTAACCCTAAACCTAAACCTAACACCAACCCTAACCCTAACCCTAACCCTAACCCTAACACCAACCCTAACCCTAACCCTAACCCTAAACCCTAATCCTAACCCTAACCCTAACCCTAACCCTAACCCTAACCCTAACCCTAACAAGGGCAAGGTGTAGTGGTCAGCGACGGGCAAGTTCTAGGCCTCGGACTAGAAGGAGCCATGTGCGTTGGTCTAGGGCCCGAGCTAGGGCTAGTGAGAGCGGTAGGCGTAGCGCTGGGGTAGGCATAGGGCAAGGGGTGGGTGTCGAGGTAAACCTCGGAGTAGGCCTAGGGCCAGGAGTGGGAGCTATGGCTAGTGGTAGGGTTGGGGGTGGGCCTATGGGTAGGGGGAGCTGTAGGGCCAGGGGTAGTGGTAGGACCAGAGGTAGTGCTAGGCGTAGGCCTAGGGCGAGAAGTAGTGCTCGGGGTAGGGTTAGTTGAAGGGCTAGTGTTTGGCAGAGGCCCACGGGCAGTGTTAGGGTTAGGGCTCATTTTAGGCCTAGGACTAGTGGTAGTGGTAGGGGATGGCCGAGGGCTAGGCGTAACTGTCACAAGAGGGCTCCGGGTAGTCCTAGGACTCCGAAAGGATGTAGGGCTGGATTAGGGTGTGGCTAATGGTGGGTCCAGGGGGATTTCGTAGGACACGGGTTAGTGCTCTGGCTATCGATAGGGCAAGGTGTACCGGTTGGCGACGGGCAAGTGCTAGGCTCGGACTAGAGTGAGCACTGGGCGTTGGTCTAGGGCCCGAGGTAGGGCTAGTGGGAGCAGTAGGCGTAGCGCTGGGGTAGGCAAAAAGCAAGGGGTGGGTGTCGGGGTAAACCTCGGAGTAGGCCTAGGACCAGGAGTGGGAGCTGTGGCTAGGGGTAGGGATGGGGGTGGCCCTATGGGTAGGGGGAGCTGTAGGGACAGGGGTAGGGGTGGGACCAGAGGTAGTGCTAGGCGTAGGCCTAGGGCGAGGGGTAGTGCTCGGGGTAACCTAACACTAACCCTAACCCTATTACTAACCCTAACCCAAACCCTAACCCTAACACCAACCCTAACCCTAACCCTAATGCTAACCCTAACCCTATACCTAACACCAACCCTAACCCTAACCCTAACCCTAACCCTAACCCTAACACCAACCCTAACCCTAACCCTAACCCTAACCATAACCCTACACCTAACACCAACCCTAACCCTAACCCTAACCCTAACCCTATCACCAACACTAACCCTAACCCTAACCCTATACCTAACACCAACCCTAACCCTAACCCTAACCCTAACACTAACAATAACCCTAACCCTAACCCTAACCCTAACACCAACCCTAACCCTAACCCTAACCCTAACCTTATACCTAACACCAACCCTAACCCTAACCCTAACCCTAACACCAACCCTAACCCTAACCCTAACCCTAACCCTAACACCAACCCTAAACCTAAACCTAACCCTAACACTAACACCAACCCTAACCCTAATCCTAACCCTAACCCTAACCCTAACACCAACCCTAACCCTAACCCTAACCCTAACCCTCACACCAACCCTAACCCTAACCCTAACCCTAACCCTAACCCTAACCCTATGCCTAAGACGAACCCTAACCCTAACACTAACCCTAACACCAACCCTAACCCTAACCCAAACCCTAACCCTAAACCTAACACCAACCCTAACCCTAACCCAAACACTAACCCTAACACCAACCCTAACCCTAACCCTAACCCTAACCCTAACACCAACCCTAACCCTAACCCTAACCCTAACTCTAACCCTAACCCTAACCCTAACACCAACCCTAACCCTAACCCTAACCCTAACCCTAACCCTAACTCTAACCCTAACCCTAACCCTAACACCAACCCTAACCCTAACCCTAACCCTAACCCTAACACCAACCCTAACCCTAACCCTAACCCTAACCCTAACCCTATGCCTAACACCAACACTAACCCTAACCCTAACCCTAACACCAACCCTAACCCTAATCCTAACCCTAACCCTAATTCTAACCCTAAAATAACCCTAACACCAACCCTAACCCTAACCCTAACCCTAAGCCTAACACCAACCCTAACCCTAATCCTAACCCTAACCCTAACCCTAACACCAACCCTAACCCTAACCCTAACCCTAACCCTAACACCAACCCTAACCCTAACCCTAACCCTAACCCTATGCCTAACACGAAATCTAACCCTAACCCTAACCCTAACCCTAACACCAACCCTAACCCTAACCCTAACCCAAACCTAAACCTAACACCAAACCTAACCCTAACCGAAACCCTAACCCTAACACCAACCCTAACCCTAATCCTAACCCTAACCCTAACACCAACCCTAACCCTAACCCTAACCCTAACACCAACCCTAACCCTAACCCTAACCCTAACCTTATACCTAACACCAACCCTAACCCTAACCCTAACCCTAACCCTAACACCAACCCTAACCCTAACCCTAACCATAACCCTAACCCTAACACCAACCCTAAACCTAAACCTAACCCTAACACTAACACCAACCCTAACCCTAATCCTAACCCTAACCCTAACCCTAACACCAACCCTAACCCTAACCCTAACCCTAACCCTCACACCAACCCTAACCCTAACCCTAACCCTAACCCTAACCCTATGCCTAAGACGAACCCTAACCCTAACACTAACCCTAACACCAACCCTAACCCTAACCCAAACCCTAACCCTAAACCTAACACCAACCCTAACCCTAACCCAAACACTAACCCTAACACCAACCCTAACCCTAACCCTAACCCTAACCCTAACACCAACCCTAACCCTAACCCTAACCCTAACTCTAACCCTAACCCTAACCCTAACACCAACCCTAACCCTAACCCTAACCCTAACCCTAACCCTAACTCTAACCCTAACCCTAACCCTAACACCAACCCTAACCCTAACCCTAACCCTAACCCTAACACCAACCCTAACCCTAACCCTAACCCTAACCCTAACCCTATGCCTAACACCAACACTAACCCTAACCCTAACCCTAACCCTAACACCAACCCTAACCCTAACCCTAACCCTAAGCCTAACACCAACCCTAACCCTAATCCTAACCCTAACCCTAACCCTAACACCAACCCTAACCCTAACCCTAACCCTAACCCTAACACCAACCCTAACCCTAACCCTAACCCTAACCCTAACCCTATGCCTAACACGAAATCTAACCCTAACCCTAACCCTAACCCTAACACCAACCCTAACCCTAACCCTAACCCAAACCTAAACCTAACACCAAACCTAACCCTAACCGAAACCCTAACCCTAACACCAACCCTAACCCTAATCCTAACCCTAACCCTAACACCAACCCTAACCCTAACCCTACCCTAACCCTAACTCTAACCCTAACCCTAACCCTAACACCAACCCTAACCCTAAACCTAACCCTAACCCTAACACCAACCCTAACCCTAATCCTAACCCTAACCCTAACCCTAACCCTAACCCTAACCCTAACACCAACCCTAACCCTAACCCTAACCCTAACACCAACCCTAACCCTTATCCTAACCCTAACCCTAACTTTAACACCAACCCTAACCCTAACCCTAACCCTAACCCTAACACCAACCCTAACCGTAACCCTAACCCTAACCCTATGCCTAACACGAACCCTAACCCTAAACCTAACCCTAATCCTAACACCAACCCTAACCCTAATCCTAACCCTAACCCTAACCCTAACCCGAACACTAACCCTAACCCTAACCCTAACCCTTACACCAACCCCAACCCTAACCCTAACCCTAACCCTATACCTAACACCAACCCTAACCCTAACCCTAACCCTAACCCTAACTCCAACCCTAACCCTAACCCTAACCCTAACACCAAACCTAACCCTTATCCTAACCCTAACCCTAACCCTAACCCTAACACCAACCCTAACCGTAACCCTAACCCTAACCCTAAACCTAACACCAACCCTAACCCGAACCCTAACCCTAACCCTAACCCTAATCCTAACCCTAACACCAACCCTAACCCTAACCCTAACCCTAAACCCTAATCCTAACCCTAACCCTAACCCTAACCCTAACCCTAACCCTAACCCTAACCCTAACAAGGGCAAGGTGTACTGGTCAGCGACGGGCAAGTTCTAGGCCTCGGACTAGAAGGAGCCATGGGCGTTGGTCTAGGGCCCGAGCTAGGGCTAGTGAGAGCGGTAGGCGTAGCCCTGGGGTAGGCATAGGGCAAGGGGTGGGTGTCGAGGTAAAACTCGGAGTAGGCCTAGGGCCAGGAGTGGGAGCTGTGCCTAGTGGTAGGGTTGGGGGTGGGCCTATGGGTAGGGGAGCTGTAGGGCCAGGGGTAGTGGTAGGACCAGAGGTAGTGCTAGGCGTAGGCCTAGGGCGAGGGGTAGTGCTCGGGGTAGGGTTAGTTGAAGGGCTAGTGTTTGGCAGAGGCCCACGGGCAGTGTTAGGGTTAGGGCTCATGTTAAGCCTAGGACTAGTGGTAGTGGTAGGGGTTGGCCGAGGACTAGGGGTAGGTGTCACGAAATGGCTCCGGGTAGTCCTTGGACTCCGAACGGATGTAGGGCTGGATTAGGGTGTGGCTAATGGTGGGTCCAGGGTGATTTCGTAGGACACGGGTTAGTGCTCTGGCTATCGGTAGGGCAAGGTGTACCGGTTGGCGACGGGCAAGTGCTAGGCTTCGGACTAGAGTGAGCACTGGGCGTTGGTCTAGGGCCCGAGGTAGGGCTAGTGGGAGCGGTAGGCGTAGCGCTGGGGTAGGCAAAGGGCAAGGGGTGGGTGTCGGGGTAAACCTCGGAGCAGGCCTAGGACCAGGAGTGGGAGCTGTGGCTAGGGGTAGGGATGGGGGTGGACCTATGGGTAGGGGGAGCTGTAGGGACAGGGGTAGGGGTAGGACCAGAGGTAGTGCTAGGCGTAGGCCTAGGGCGAGGGGTAGTGCTCGGGGTAACCTAACCCTAACCCTAACCCTAACCCTAACACCAACACTAACCCTAACCCTAACCCTAACCCTAACACCAAACCTAACCCTAATCCTAACCCTAACCCTATCCCTAACCCTAACACTAACCCTAACCCTAACCCTAACCCTATACCTAACACCAACCCTAACCCTAACCCTAACCCTAACACCAACCCTAACCCTAACCCTAAACCTAACACCAACCCTAACCCTAAACCTAACCCTAACCCAAACCCTAAACCTAACACCAACCCTAACCGTAACCCTAACCCTAACCCTAACCCTAAACCTAACACCAACCCTAACCCTAACCCTAACCCTAACCCTAACACCAACCCTAACCCTAACCCTAACCCTAAACCCTAACCCTAACCCTAACCCTAACCCTAACCCTAACCCTAACCCTAACCCGAACAATGGCAAGGTGTAGTGGTCAGCGACGGGCAAGTTCTAGGCCTCGGACTAGAAGGAGCCATGTGCGTTGGTCTAGGGCCCGAGCTAGGGCTAGTGAGATCGGTAGGCGTAGCGCTGGGGTAGGCATAGGGTATGGGGTGGGTGTCGAGGTAAACCTCGGAGTAGGCCTAGGGCCAGGAGTGGGAGCTGTGGCTAGTGGTAGGGTTGGGGGTGGGCCTATGTGTAGGGGGAGCTGTAGGGCCAGGGGTAGTGGTAGGACCAGAGGTAGTGCTAGCCTAGGCCTAGGGCGAGAAGTAGTGCTCGGGGTAGGGTTAGTTGAAGGGCTAGTGTTTGGCAGAGGCCCACGGGCAGTGTTAGGGTTAGGGCTCATTTTAGGCCTAGGACTAGTGGTAGTGGTAGGGGATGGCCGAGGGCTAGGCGTAACTGTCACAAGAGGGCTCCGGGTAGTCCTAGGACTCCGAAAGGATGTAGGGCTGGATTAGGGTGTGGCTAATGGTGGGTCCAGGGGGATTTCGTAGGACACGGTTAGTGCTCTGGCTATCGGTAGGGCAAGGTTACCGGTTGGCGACGGGGAAGTGCTAGGCTCGGACTAGAGTGAGCACTGGGCGTTGGTCTGGGGCCCGAGGTAGGGCTAGTGGGAGCAGTAGGCGTAGTGCTGGGGTAGGCAAAGGGCAAGGTGTGGGTGTCGGGGTAAACCTCGGAGTAGGCCTAGGACCAGGAGTGGGAGCTGTGGCTAGGGGTAGGGATGGGGGTGGGCCTATGGGTAGGGGGAGCTGTAGGGACAAGGGTAGGGGTGGGACAAGAGGTAGTGCTAGGCGTAGGCCTAGGGCGAGGGGTATTGCTCGGGGTAACCTATCACTAACCCTAACCCTATTACTAACCCTAACCCAAACCCTAAGCCTAACACCAACCCTAACCCTAACCCTAATGCTAACCCTAACCCTATACCTAACACCAACCCTAACCCTAACCCTAACCCTAACCCTAACCCTAACACCAACCCTAACCCTAACCCTAACCCTAACCATAACCCTATACCTAACACCAACCCTAACCCTAACCCTGACCCTAACCCTATCACCAACACTAACCCTAACCCTAACCCTATACCTTACACCAACCCTAACCCTAATCCTAACCCTAACCCTAACCCTAACACCAACCCTAACCCTAACCCTAACCCTAACCCTATGCCTAAGACGAACCCTAACCCTAACACTAACCCTAACACCAACCCTAACCCTAACCCAAACCCTAACCCTAAACCTAACACCAACCCTAACCCTAACCCAAACACTAACCCTAACACCAACCCTAACCCTAACCCTAACCCTAAACCTAACACCAACCCTAACCCTAACCCTAACCCTAACTCTAACCCTAACCCTAACCCTAACACCAACCCTAACCCTAACCCTAACCCTAACCCTAACTCTAACCCTAACCCTAACCCTAACACCAACCCTAACCCTAACCCTAACCCTAACCCTAACACCAACCCTAACCCTAACCCTAACCCTAACCCTAACCCTATGCCTAACACCAACACTAACCCTAACCCTAACCCTAACCCTAACACCAACCCTAACCCTAATCCTAACCCTAACCCTAATTCTAACCCTAAAATAACCCTAACACCAACCCTAACCCTAACCCTAACCCTAAGCCTAACACCAACCCTAACCCTAATCCTAACCCTAACCCTAACCCTAACACCAACCCTAACCCTAACCCTAACCCTAACCCTAACACCAACCCTAACCCTAACCCTAACCCTAACCCTAACCCTATGCCTAACACGAAATCTAACCCTAACCCTAACCCTAACCCTAACACCAACCCTAACCCTAACCCTAACCCAAACCTAAACCTAACACCAAACCTAACCCTAACCGAAACCCTAACCCTAACACCAACCCTAAACCTAATCCTAACCCTAACCCTAACACCAACCCTAACCCTAACCCTAACCCTAACACCAACCCTAACCCTAAACCTAACCCTAACCTTATACCTAACACCAACCCTAACCCTAACCCTAACCCTAACCCTAACACCAACCCTAACCCTAACCCTAACCATAACCCTAACCCTAACACCAACCCTAAACCTAAACCTAACCCTAACACTAACACCAACCCTAACACTAATCCTAACCCTAACCCTAACCCTAACACCAACCCTAACCCTAACCCTAACCCTAACCCTCACACCAACCCTAACCCTAACCCTAACCCTAACCCTAACCCTAACCCTATGCCTAAGACGAACCCTAACCCTAACACTAACCCTAACACCAACCCTAACCCTAACCCAAACCCTAACCCTAAACCTAACACCAACCCTAACCCTAACCCTAACACCAACCCTAACCCTAAACCTAACCCTAACCCTAACACCAACCCTAACCCTAATCCTAACCCTAACCCTAACCCTAACCCTAACCCTAACCCTAACACCAACCCTAACCCTAACCCTAACCCTAACACCAACCCTAACCCTTATCCTAACCCTAACCCTAACCCTAACACCAACCCTAACCCTAACCCTAACCCTAACCCTAACACCAACCCTAACCCTAACCCTAACCCTAACCCTATGCCTAACACGAACCCTAACCCTAAACCTAACCCTAATCCTAACACCAACCCTAACCCTAATCCTAACCCTAACCCTAACCCTAACCCGAACACTAACCCTAACCCTAACCCTAACCCTTACACCAACCCTAAACCTAACCCTAACCCTAACCCTATACCTAACACCAACCCTAACCCTAACCCTAACCCTAACCCTAACTCCAACCCTAACCCTAACCCTAACCCTAACACCAAACCTAACCCTAATCCTAACCCTAACCCTAACCCTAACCCTAACACCAACCCTAACCGTAACCCTAACCCTAACCCTAAACCTAACACCAACCCTAACCCGAACCCTAACCCTAACCCTAACCCTAATCCTAACCCTAACACCAACCCTAACCCTAACCCTAACCCTAAACCCTAATCCTAACCCTAACCCTAACCCTAACCCTAACCCTAACCCTAACCCTAACCCTAACCCTAACAAGGGCAAGGTGTACTGGTCAGCGACGTGCAAGTTCTAGGCCTCGGACTAGAAGGAGCCATGGGCGTTGGTCTAGGGCCCGAGCTAGGGCTAGTGAGAGCGGTAGGCGTAGCCCTGGGGTAGGCATAGGGCAAGGGGTGGGTGTCGAGGTAAAACTCGGAGTAGGCCTAGGGCCAGGAGTGGGAGCTGTGCCTAGTGGTAGGGTTGGGGGTGGGCCTATGGGTAGGGGAGCTGTAGGGCCAGGGGTAGTGGTAGGACCAGAGGTAGTGCTAGGCGTAGGCCTAGGGCGAGGGGTAGTGCTCGGGGTAGGGTTAGTTGAAGGGCTAGTGTTTGGCAGAGGCCCACGGGCAGTGTTATGGTTAGGGCTCATGTTAAGCCTAGGACTAGTGGTAGTGGTAGGGGTTGGCCGAGGACTAGGGGTAGGTGTCACGAAATGGCTCCGGGTAGTCCTTGGACTCCGAACGGATGTAGGGCTGGATTAGGGTGTGGCTAATGGTGGGTCCAGGGTGATTTCGTAGGACACGGGTTAGTGCTCTGGCTATCGGTAGGGCAAGGTGTACCGGTTGGCAACGGGCAAGTGCTAGGTTTCAGACTAGAGTGAGCACTGAGCGTTGGTCTAGGGCCCGAGGTAGGGCTAGTGGGAGCGGTAGGCGTAGCGCTGGGGTAGGCAAAGGGCAAGGGGTGGGTGTCGGGGCAAACCTCGGAGCAGGCCTAGGACCAGGAGTGGGAGCTGTGGCTAGGGGTAGGGATGGGGGTGGGCCTATGGGTAGGGGGAGCTGTAGGGACAGGGGTAGGGGAAGGACCAGAGGTAGTGCTAGGCGTAGGCCTAGGGTGAGGGGTAGTGCTCGGGGTAACCTAACCCTAACCCTAACCCTAACCCTAACACCAACACTAACCCTAACCCTAACCCTAACCCTAACACCAACCCTAACCCTAATCCTAACCCTAACCCTATCCCTAACCCTAACACTAACCCTAACCCTAACCCTAACCCTATACCTAACACCAACCCTAACCCTAACCCTAACCCTAACACCAACCCTAACCCTAACCCTAAACCTAACACCAACCCTAACCCTAAACCTAACCCTAACCCAAACCCTAAACCTAACACCAACCCTAACCCTAACCCTAACCCTAACCCTAACCCTAACCCTAAACCTAACACCAACCCTAACCCTAACCCTAACCCTAACCCTAACACCAACCCTAACCCTAACCCTAACCCTAAACCCTAACCCTAACCCTAACCCTAACCCTAACCCTAACCCGAACAATGGCAAGGTGTAGTGGTCAGCGACGGGCAAGTTCTAGGCCTCGGACTAGAAGGAGCCATGTGCGTTGGTCTAGGGCCCGAGCTAGGGCTAGTGAGATCGGTAGGCGTAGCGCTGGGGTAGGCATAGGGTATAGGGTGGGTTTCGAGGTAAACCTCGGAGTAGGCCTAGGGCCAGGAGTGGGAGCTGTGGCTAGTGGTAGGGTTGGGGGTGGGCCTATGTGTAGGGGGAGCTGTAGGGCCAGGGGTAGTGGTAGGACCAGAGGTAGTGCTAGGCCTAGGCCTAGGGCGAGAAGTAGTGCTCGGGGTAGGGTTAGTTGAAGGGCTAGTGTTTGGCAGAGGCCCACGGGCAGTGTTAGGGTTAGGGCTCATTTTAGGCCTAGGACTAGTGGTAGTGGTAGGGGATGGCCGAGGGCTAGGCGTAACTGTCACAAGAGGGCTCCGGGTAGTCCTAGGACTCCGAAAGGATGTAGGGCTGGATTAGGGTGTGTCTAATGGTGGGTCCAGGGGGATTTCGTAGGACACGGTTAGTGCTCTGGCTATCGGTAGGGCAAGGTGTACCGGTTGGCGACGGGGAAGTGCTAGGCTCGGACTAGAGTGAGCACTGGGCGTTGGTCTGGGGCCCGAGGTAGGGCTAGTGGGAGCAGTAGGCGTAGTGCTGGGGTAGGCAAAGGGCAAGGTGTGGGTGTCGGGGTAAACCTCGGAGTAGGCCTAGGACCAGGAGTGGGAGCTGTGGCTAGGGGTAGGGATGGGGGTGGGCCTATGGGTAGGGGGAGCTGTAGGGACAAGGGTAGGGGTGGGACCAGAGGTAGTGCTAGGCGTAGGCCTAGGGCGAGGGATATTGCTCGGGGTAACCTATCACTAACCCTAACCCTATTACTAACCCTAACCCAAACCCTAAGCCTAACACCAACCCTAACCCTAACCCTAATGCTAACCCTAACCCTATACCTAACACCAACCCTAACCCTAACCCTAACCTAACCCTAACCCTAACACCAACCCTAACCCTAACCCTAACCCTAACCATAACCCTATACCTAACACCAACCCTAACCCTAACCCTGACCCTAACCCTATCACCAACACTAACCCTAACCCTAACCCTATACCTTACACCAACCCTAACCCTAACCCTAACCCTAACCCTAACACCAACTTTAACCCTAAACCTAAACCCTAACCCTAACCCTAACCCTAACCCTAACCCTAACAAGGGCAAGGTGTACTGGTCAGCGACGGGCAAGTTCTAGGCCTCGGACGAGAGGGAGCCATGGGCGGTGGTCTAGGGCCCGAGCTATGGCTAGTGGAAACGGTAGGCGTAGCGCTGGGGTAGGCATAGGGCAAGGGGTGGGTGTCGAGGTAAACCTCGGTGTAGGCCTAGGGCCAGGAGTGGGAGCTGTGGCTAGGGGAAGGGGTGGGGGTGGACCTATGGGTAGGGGGAGCTGTAGGGCCAGGGGTAGTTGTAGGACCAGGGGTAGTTTTAGGCGCAGGCCTAGGGCGAGGGGTAGTGCTCGGGGTAACCTAACCCTAACCCTAACCCTAACCCTAACACTAACCCTAACCCTAACCCTAACCCTAACACCAACCCTAACCCTAACCCTAACCCTAACCCTAACCCTATACCTAACACCAACCCTAACCCTAACCCTAACTCTAACCCTAACACCAACCCTCACCCTAACCCTAACCCTAACCCTATACCTAACACCAACCCTAACCCTAACCCTAACCCTAACTCTAAACCTAACCCTAACCCTAACACCAACCCTAACCCTAACCCTAACCCTAACCCTAACACCAACCCTAACCCTAACCCTAATTCTAACCCTAACCCTATGCCTAACACCAACACTAACCCTAACCCTAACCCTAACCCTAACACCAACCCTAACCCTAATCCTAACCCTAACCCTAACCCTAACCCTAACACTAACCCTAACCTTAACCCTAACTATAACACCAACCCTAACCCTAACCCTAACCCTAACCCTAACCCTATACCTAACACCAACCCTAACCCTAACCCTAACCCTAACCCTAAACCTAACACCAACCCTAACCCTAACCCTAACCTTAACCCTAACCCTAAACCTAACACCAACCCTAACCCTAACCCTAACCTTAACCCTAACACCAACCCTAACCCTAACCCTAACCCTAAACCCTAATCCTAACCCTAACCCTAACCCTAACCCTAACCCTAACCCTAACCCTATGCCTAACACCAACACTAACCCTAACCCTAACCCTAACCCTAACACTAACCCTAACCATAACCCTAACCCTAACCCTAACCCTATACCTAACACCAACCCTAACCCTAACCCTAACTCTAACCCTAACACCAACCCTCACCCTAACCCTAACCCTAACCCTAACCCTATACCTAACACCAACCCTAACCCTAACCCTAACCCTAACCCTAACACCAACCCTAACCCTAACCCTAACCCTAACACCAACCCTAAACCTAAACCTAACCCTAACCCTAACACCAACCCTAACCCTAATCCTAACCCTAACCCTAACCCTAACACCAATCCTAACCCTAACCCTAACCCTAACCCTAACACCAACCCTAACCCTAACCCTAACCCTAACCCTATGCCTAACACGAAACCTAACCCTAACCCTAACCCTAACCCTAACCCTAACACTAACCCTAACCCTAACCCTAACCCTAACACCAACCCTAACCCTAACCCTAAACATAACCCTAACCCTATACCTAACACCAACCCTAACCCTAACCCTAACACTAACCCTAACCCTAACCCTAACACCAACCCTAACCCTAAACCTAACCCTAACCCTAACACCAACCCTAACCCTAACCCTAACCCTAACTCTAACCCTAACCCTAACCCTAACACCAACCCTAACCCTAATCCTAACCCTAACCCTAACACTAACCCTAACCCTAACCCTAACCCTAACCCTAACCCTATGCCTAACACCAACACTAACCCTAACCCTAACCCTAACCCTAACCCTAACACCAACCCTAACCCTAATCCTAACCCTAACCCTACCCTAACCCTAACACTAACCCTAACCCTAACCCTAACCCTAACACCAACCCTAACCCTAACCCTAACCCTAACCCTATACCTAACACCAACCCTAACCCTAACCCTAACCCTAACCCTAACACCAACCCTAACACTAACCCTAACCCTAACCCTAACCGTAACACCAACCCTAACCCTAATCCTAACCCTAACCCTAACCCTAACCCTAACCCTAACCCTAACACCAACCCTAACCCTAACCCTAACCCTAACCCTATACCTAACACCAACCCTAACCCTAACCCTAACCCTAACCCTAACTCTAACCCTAACCCTAACCCTAACACCAACCCTAACCCTAACCCTAACCCTAACCCTAACACCAACCCTAACCCTAACCCTAATTCTAACCCTAACCCTATGCCTAACACCAACACTAACCCTAACCCTAACCCTAACCCTAACACCAACCCTAACCCTAATCCTAACCCTAACCCTAACCCTAACCCTAACACTAACCCTAACCCTAACCCTAACCCTAACACCAACCCTAACCCTAACCCTAACCCTAACCCTATACCTAACACCAACCCTAACCCTAACCCTAACTCTAACCCTAACACCAACCCTCACCCTAACCCTAACCCTACCCTAACCCTATACCTAACACCAACCCTAACCCTAACCCTAACCCTAACCCTAACACCAACCCTAACCCTAACCCTAACCCTAACCCTAACCCTAACACCAACCCTAAACCTAAACCTAACCCTAACCCTAACACCAACCCTAACCCTAATCCTAACCCTAACCCTAACCCTAACACCAACCCTAACCCTAACCCTAACCCTAACCCTAACACCAACCCTAACCCTAACCCTAACCCTAACCCTAACCCTATGCCTAACACGAACCCTAACCCTAACCCTAACCCTAACACCAACCCTAACCCTAACCCTAACCCTAACCCTAACACCAACCCTAACCCTAACCCTAACCCTAACACTAACCCTAACCCTAATCCTAACACCAACCCTAACCCTAACCCTAACCCTAACCCTAACACCAACCCTAACCCTAACCCTAACCCTAACTCTAACCCTAACCCTAACCCTAACAACAACCCTAACCCTAACCCTAACCCTAACCCTAACACCAACCCTAAGCCTAACCCTAACCCTAACCCTAACCCTATGCCTAACACCAACACTAACCCTAACCCTAACCCTAACCCTAACACCAACCCTAACCCTAATCCTAACCCTAACCCTAACCCTAACACTAACCCTAACCCTAACCCTAACCCTAACACCAACCCTAACCCTAACCCTAAACATAACCCTAACCCTATACCTAACACCAACCCTAACCCTAACCCTAACACTAACCCTAACACTAACCCTAACACCAACCCTAACCCTAACCCTAACCCTAACCCTAATACCAACCCTAACCCTAACCCTAACACTAACTCTAACCCTAACCCTAACCCTAACACCTACCCTAACCCTAACCCTAACGCTAACCCTAACACCAACCCTAACCCTAACCCTAACCCTAACCCTAACCCTAACCCTATGCCTAACACCAACCCTAACCCTAACCCTAACCCTAACCCTAACACCAACCCTAACCCTAATCCTAACCCTAACCCTACCCTAACCCTAACACTAACCCTAACCCTAACCCTAACCCTAACACCAACCCTAACCCTAACCCTAACCCTAACCCTATACCTAACACCAACCCTAACCCTAACCCTAACCCTAACCCTAACACCAACCCTAACACTAACCCTAAACCTAACCCTAAACGTAACACCAACCCTAACCCTAATCCTAACCCTAACCCTAACCCTAACCCTAACCCTAACCCTAACACCAACCCTAACACTAACCCTAACCCTAACCCTAACCCTAACACCAACCCTAACCCTAACCCTAACCCTAACCCTATACCTAACACTAACCCTAACCCTAACCCTAACCCTAACCCCAACCCTAACCCTAACCCTAACCCTAATCCTAACCCTATACCTAACACCAACCCTAACCCTAACCCTAACCCTAACACCAACCCTAACCCTAACCCTAAACCTAACACCAACCCTAACCCTAACCCTAACCTTAACACCAACCCTAACCCTAACCCTAACCCTAAACCCTTAATCCTAACCCTAACCCTAATCCTAACCCTAACCCTAACCCTAACAAGGGCAAGGTGTAGTGGTCAGCGACGGGCAAGTTCTAGGCCTCGGACTAGAAGGAGCCATGTGCGTTGGTCTAGGGCCCGAGCTAGGGCTAGTGAGAGCGGTAGGCGTAGCGCTGGGGTAGGCATATGGCAAGTGGTGGGTGTCGAGGTAAACCTCGGAGTAGGCCTAGGGCCAGGAGTGGGAGCTGTGACTAGTGGTAGTGTTGGGGTTGGCCTATGGGTAGTGGGAGCTGTAGGGCCAGGGGTAGTGGTAGGACCAGAGGTAGTGCTAGGCGTAGGCCTAGGGCGAGGGGTAGTGCTCGGGGTAGGGTTAGTTGAAGGGCTAGTGTTTGGCAGAGGCCCACGGGCAGTGTTAGGGTTAGGGCTCATGTTAAGCCTAGGACTAGTGGTAGTGGTAGGGGTTGGGCGAGGACTAGGGGTAGGTGTCACGAAATGGCTCCGGGTAGTCCTAGGACTCAGAACGGATGTAGGGCTGGATTAGGGTGTGGCTAATGGTGGGTCCTGGGTGATTCGTAGGACACGGGTTAGTGCTCTGGCTATCGGTAGGGCAAGGTGTACCGGTTGGCGACGGGCAAGTGCTAGGCTTCGGACTAAAGTGAGCACTGGGCGTTGGTCTAGGGCCCGAGGTACGGCTAGTGGGAGCGGTAGGCGTAGCGCTGGGGTAGGCAAAGGGCAAGGGGTGGGTGTCGGGGTAAACCTCGGAGTAGGCCGAGGACCAGGAGTGGGAGCTGTGGCTAAAGGTAGGGATGGGGGTGGGCCTATGGGTAGGGGGATCTGTAGGGACAGGGGTAGGGGTAGGACCAGAGGTAGTGCTAGGCGTAGGCCTAGGGCGAGGCGTAGTGCTCGGGGTAACCTAACCCTAACCCTAACCCTAAACTTAACCCTAACCCTATCACCAACACTAACCCTAACCCTAACCCTATACCTAACACCAACCCTAACCCTAACCCTAACCCTAACCCTAACACCAAACCTAACCCTAACCCTAACCCTAACACTAACCCTAACCCTAACCCTATACCTAACACCAACCCTAACCCTAACCCTAAACCCTAACCCTAACCCTAAACCTAACCCTAACCCTAACAAGGGCAAGGTGTACTGGTCAGCGACGGGCAAGTTCTAGGCCTCGGACGAGAGGGAGCCATGGGCGTTGGTCTAGGGCCCGAGCGATGGCTAATGGAAAAGGTAGGCGTAGTGCTGGGTAGGCATAGGGCAAGGGGTGGGTGTCGAGGTAAACCTCGGTGTAGGCCTAGGGCCAGGAGTGGGAGCTGTGGCTAAAGGTAGGGGTGGGGGTGGACCTATGGGTAGGGGGAGCTGTAGGGCCAGGGGTAGTGGTAGGACCAGCGGTAGTGCTAGGCGTAGGCCTAGGGCGAGGGGTAGTGCTCGGGGTAACCTAACCCTAACCCTAACCCTAACCCTAACACTAAACCTAAGCCTAACCCTAACCCTAACCCTAACACCAACCCTAACCCTAACCCTAACCCTAACCCTAACCCTATACCTAACACCAACCCTAACCCTAACCCTAACCCTAACCCTAAAACCAACCCTAACCCTAACCCTAACCCTAACCCTAACCATAACCCTAACACCAACCCTAACCCTAAACCTAACCCTAACCCTAACACCAACCCTAACCCTAATCCTAACCCTAAACCTAACCCTAACACCAACCCTAACCCTAACCCTAACCCTAACCCTAACACCAACCCTAACCCTAACCCTAACCCTAACCCTAACCCTATGCCTCACACGAACCCTAACCCTAACCCTATGCCTAACACGAACCCTAACCCTAACCCTAACCCTAACCATAACCCTAACACCAACCCTAACCCTAACCCTAACCCTAACCCTAACACCAACCCTAACCCTAACCCTAACCCTAACACCAACCCTAACCCTAATCCTAACCCTAACCCTAACCCTAACACCAACCCTAACCCTAACCCTAACCCTAACCCTAACCCTATGCCTAACACGAACCCTAACCCTAACCCTATGCCTAACACGAACCCTAACCCTAACCCTAACCCTAACCATAACCCTAACACCAACCCTAACCCTAACCCTAACCCTAACCCTAACACCAACCCTAACCCTAATCCTAACCCTAACCCTAACCCTAACCCTAACACTAACCCTAACCCTAACCCTAACCCTAACACCAACCCTAAGCCTAACCCTAACCCTAACCCTAAACCTAAACCTAACACCAACCCTAACCCTAACCCTAACCCTAACCCTAACACAAATCCTAACCCTAATCCTAACCCTAACCCTAACCCTAACCCTAACCCTACCCCTAACCCTAACACCAACCCTAACCCTAACCCTAACCCTAACACCAACCCTAACCCTAATCTTAACCCTAACCCTAACCCTAACACCAATCCTAACCCTAACCCTAACCCTAACCCTAACACCAACCCTAACCCTAACCCTAACCCTAACCCTATGCCTAACACGAACCCTAACCCTAAACCTAACCCTAACCCTAACACCAACCCTAACCCTAATCCTAACCCTAACCCTAACCCTAACCCTAACACTAACCCTAACCCTAACCCTAACCCTAACACCAACCCTAACCCTAACCCTAACCCTAACCCTAACCCTATACCTAACACCAACCCTAACCGTAACCCTAACCCTAACCCTAACCCTAACCCTAACCGTAACCCTAACCCTAACCCTAAACCTAAACCTAACACCAACCCTAACCCTAACCCTAACCCTAACCCTAACACCCACCCTAAACCTAACCCTAACCCTAAACCCTAATCCTAAACCTAACCTTAACCCTAACCCTAACCCTAACCCTAACAAGGGCAAGGTGTACTGGTCAGCGACGGGCAAGTTCTAGGCCTCGGACTAGAAGGAGCCATGGGCGTTGGTGTAGGGCCCGAGCTAGGGCTAGTGAGAGCGGTAGGCGTAGCGCTGGGGTAGGCATAGGGCAAGGGGTAGGTGTCGAGGTAAACCTCGGAGTAGGCCTAGGGCCAGGAGTGGGAGCTGTGGCTAGTGGTAGGGTTGGGGATGGGCCTATGGTTAGGGGGAGCTGTAGGGCCAGGGGTAGTGGTAGGACCAGAGGTAGTGCTAGGCGTAGGCCTAGGGCGAGGGGTAGTGCTCGGGGTAGGGTTAGTTGAAGGGCTAGTGTTTGGCAGAGGCCCACGGGCAGTGTTAGGGTTAGGGCTCATGTTAAGCCTAGGATTAGTGGTAGTGGTAGTGGTTGGCTGAGGACTAGGGGTAGGTGTCACGAAATGGCTCCGGGTAGTCCTAGGACTCCGAAAGGATGTAGGGCTGATTAGGGTGTGGCTAATGGTGGGTCCAGGGTGATTTCGTAGGACACGGGTTAGTGCTCTGGCTATAGGTAGGGCAAGGTGTACCGGTTGGCGACGGGCAAGTGCTAGGCTTCGGACTAGAGTGAGCACTGGGCGTTGGTCTAGGGCCCGAGGTAGGGCTAGTGGGAGCGGTAGGCGTTGCGCTGGGGTAGGCAAAGGGCAAGGGGTGGGTGTCGGGGTAAACCTCGGAGTAGGCCTAGGACCAGGAGTGGGAGCTGTGGCTAGGGGTAGAGATGGGGGTGGGCCTATGGGTAGGGGGAGCTGTAGGGACAGGGGTAGGGGTAGGACCAGAGGTAGTGCTAGGCGTAGGCCTAGGGCGAGGGGTAGTGCTCGGGTAACCTAACCCTAACCCTAACCCTAACCCTAACACTAACCCTAACCCTAACCCTAACCCTAACACCAACCCTAACCCTAACCCTAATCCTAACCCTATACCTAACACCAACCCTAACCCTAACCCTAACCCTAACCCTAACACCAACCCTAACCCTAACCCTAACCCTAACCCTAATCCTAACACCAACCCTAACCCTAACCCTAACCCTAACCCTAACCCTAACCCTAACACCAACCCTAACCCTAACCCTAACTCTAACCCTAACACCAACCCTCACCCTAACCCTAACCCTAACCCTAACTTTATACCTAACACCAACCCTAACCATAACCCTAACCCTAACACCAACCCTAACCCTAACCCTAACCCTAACCCTAACCCTAACCCTAACACCAACCCTAAACCTAAACCTAACCCTAACCCTAACACCAACCCTAACCCTAATCCTAAACCTAACCCTAACCCTAACACCAACCCTAACCCTAACCCTAACCTTAACCCTAACACCAACCCTAACCCTAACCCTAACCCTAACTCTATGCCTAACACGAACCCTAACCCTAACCCTAACCCTAACACCAACCCTAACCCTAACCCTAACCCTAACCCTAAACCTAACACCAACCCTAACCCTAACCCAAACACTAACCCTAACACCAACCCTAACCCTAACCCTAACCCTAACCCTAACACCAACCCTAACCCTAACCCTAACCCTAACCCTAACCCTAAGGCGAGGGGTAGTGCTCGGGGTAACCTAACCCTAACCCTAACCCTAACCCTAACACTAACCCTAACCCTAACCCTAACCCTAACAACAACCCTAACCCTAACCCTAACCCTAACCCTAACCCTATACCTAACACCAACCCTAACCCTAACCCTAACCCTAACCCTAACACCAACCCTAACCCTAACCCTAACCCTAACCCTAACCCTAACCATAACCCTAACACCAACCCTAACCCTAAACCTAACCCTAACCCTAACACCAACCCTAACCCTAATCCTAACCCTAACCCTAACCCTAACACCAACCCTAACCCTAACCCTAACACTAACCCTAACCCTAACCCTAACACCAACCCTAACCCTAATCCTAAACCTAACCCTAACCCTAACCCTAACACTAACCCTAACCCTAACCCTAACCCTAACACCAACCCTAACCCTAACCCTAAACCTAAACCTAACACCAACCCTAACCCTAACCCTAACCCTAACCCTAACACAAATCCTAACCCTAATCCTAACCCTAACCCTAACCCTAACCCTAACCCTATTCCTAACCCTAACACCAACCCTAACCCTAACCCTAACCCTAACACCAACCCTAACCCTAATCCTAACCCTAACCCTAACCCTAACACCAACCCTAACCCTAACCCTAACCCTAACCCTAACCCTAACACCAACCCTAACCCTAACGCTAACCCTAACCCTAACCCTATGCCTAACACGAACCCTAACCCTAAACCTAACCCTAACCCTAACACCAACCCTAACCCTAATCCTAACCCTAACCCTAACCCTAACCCTAACACTAACCCTAACCCTAACCCTAACCCTAACCCTAACACCAAAACTAACCTTAACCCTAACCCTAACCCTAACCCTATACCTAACACCAACCCTAACCCTAACCCTAACCCTAACCCTAACACCAACCCTAACCCTAACCCTAACCCTAAACCTATACATAACACCAACCCTAACCCTAACCCTAAACCCTAACCCTAACCCTAAACCTAACCCTAACCCTAACAAGGGCAACGTGTACTGGTCAGCGACGGGCAAGTTCTAGGCCTCGGACGAGATGGAGCCATGGGCGTTGGTCTAGGGCCCGAGCGATGGCTAATGGAAACGGTAGGCGTAGCGCTGGGGTAGGCATAGGGCAAGGGGTGGGTGTCGAGGTAAACCTCGGTGTAGGCCTAGGGCCAGGAGTGGGAGCTGTGGCTAGGGGTAGGGGTGGGGGTGGACCTATGGGTAGGGGGAGCTGTAGGGCCAGGGGTAGTGGTAGGACCAGCGGTAGTGCTAGGCGTAGGCCTAGGGCGAGGGGTAGTGCTCGGGGTAACCTAACCCTAACCCTAACCCTAACTCTAACCGTAACACTAAACCTAAGCCTAACCCTAACCCTAACCCTAACACCAACCCTAACCCTAACCCTAACCCTAACCCTAACCCTAACTCTAACCCTAACCCTAACCCTAACACCAACCCTAACCCTAACCCTAACCCTAACCCTAACACCAACCCTAACCCTAACCCTAACCCTAACCCTAACCCTATGCCTAACACCAACACTAACCCTAACCCTAACCCTAACCCTAACACCAACCCTAACCCTAATCCTAACCCTAACCCTAATTCTAACCCTAAAATAACCCTAACACCAACCCTAACCCTAACCCTAACCCTAAGCCTAACACCAAACCTAACCCTAATCCTAACCCTAACCCTAACCCTAACACCAACCCTAACCCTAACCCTAACCCTAACCCTAACACCAACCCTAACCCTAACCCTAACCCTAACCCTAACCCTATGCCTAACACGAAATCTAACCCTAACCCTAACCCTAACCCTAACACCAACCCTAACCCTAACCCTAACCCAAACCTAAACCTAACACCAAACCTAACCCTAACCGAAACCCTAACCCTAACACCAACCCTAAACCTAATCCTAACCCTAACCCTAACACCAACCCTAACCCTAACCCTAACCCTAACACCAACCCTAACCCTAAACCTAACCCTAACCTTATACCTAACACCAACCCTAACCCTAACCCTAACCCTAACCCTAACACCAACCCTAACCCTAACCCTAACCATAACCCTAACCCTAACACCAACCCTAAACCTAAACCTAACCCTAACACTAACACCAACCCTAACACTAATCCTAACCCTAACCCTAACCCTAACACCAACCCTAACCCTAACCCTAACCCTAACCCTCACACCAACCCTAACCCTAACCCTAACCCTAACCCTAACCCTAACCCTATGCCTAAGACGAACCCTAACCCTAACACTAACCCTAACACCAACCCTAACCCTAACCCAAACCCTAACCCTAAACCTAACACCAACCCTAACCCTAACCCTAACACCAACCCTAACCCTAAACCTAACCCTAACCCTAACACCAACCCTAACCCTAATCCTAACCCTAACCCTAACCCTAACCCTAACCCTAACCCTAACACCAACCCTAACCCTAACCCTAACCCTAACACCAACCCTAACCCTTATCCTAACCCTAACCCTAACCCTAACACCAACCCTAACCCTAACCCTAACCCTAACCCTAACACCAACCCTAACCCTAACCCTAACCCTAACCCTATGCCTAACACGAACCCTAACCCTAAACCTAACCCTAATCCTAACACCAACCCTAACCCTAATCCTAACCCTAACCCTAACCCTAACCCGAACACTAACCCTAACCCTAACCCTAACCCTTACACCAACCCTAAACCTAACCCTAACCCTAACCCTATACCTAACACCAACCCTAACCCTAACCCTAACCCTAACCCTAACTCCAACCCTAACCCTAACCCTAACCCTAACACCAAACCTAACCCTAATCCTAACCCTAACCCTAACCCTAACCCTAACACCAACCCTAACCGTAACCCTAACCCTAACCCTAAACCTAACACCAACCCTAACCCGAACCCTAACCCTAACCCTAACCCTAATCCTAACCCTAACACCAACCCTAACCCTAACCCTAACCCTAAACCCTAATCCTAACCCTAACCCTAACCCTAACCCTAACCCTAACCCTAACCCTAACCCTAACCCTAACAAGGGCAAGGTGTACTGGTCAGCGACGTGCAAGTTCTAGGCCTCGGACTAGAAGGAGCCATGGGCGTTGGTCTAGGGCCCGAGCTAGGGCTAGTGAGAGCGGTAGGCGTAGCCCTGGGGTAGGCATAGGGCAAGGGGTGGGTGTCGAGGTAAAACTCGGAGTAGGCCTAGGGCCAGGAGTGGGAGCTGTGCCTAGTGGTAGGGTTGGGGGTGGGCCTATGGGTAGGGGAGCTGTAGGGCCAGGGGTAGTGGTAGGACCAGAGGTAGTGCTAGGCGTAGGCCTAGGGCGAGGGGTAGTGCTCGGGGTAGGGTTAGTTGAAGGGCTAGTGTTTGGCAGAGGCCCACGGGCAGTGTTATGGTTAGGGCTCATGTTAAGCCTAGGACTAGTGGTAGTGGTAGGGGTTGGCCGAGGACTAGGGGTAGGTGTCACGAAATGGCTCCGGGTAGTCCTTGGACTCCGAACGGATGTAGGGCTGGATTAGGGTGTGGCTAATGGTGGGTCCAGGGTGATTTCGTAGGACACGGGTTAGTGCTCTGGCTATCGGTAGGGCAAGGTGTACCGGTTGGCAACGGGCAAGTGCTAGGTTTCAGACTAGAGTGAGCACTGAGCGTTGGTCTAGGGCCCGAGGTAGGGCTAGTGGGAGCGGTAGGCGTAGCGCTGGGGTAGGCAAAGGGCAAGGGGTGGGTGTCGGGGCAAACCTCGGAGCAGGCCTAGGACCAGGAGTGGGAGCTGTGGCTAGGGGTAGGGATGGGGGTGGGCCTATGGGTAGGGGGAGCTGTAGGGACAGGGGTAGGGGAAGGACCAGAGGTAGTGCTAGGCGTAGGCCTAGGGTGAGGGGTAGTGCTCGGGGTAACCTAACCCTAACCCTAACCCTAACCCTAACACCAACACTAACCCTAACCCTAACCCTAACCCTAACACCAACCCTAACCCTAATCCTAACCCTAACCCTATCCCTAACCCTAACACTAACCCTAACCCTAACCCTAACCCTATACCTAACACCAACCCTAACCCTAACCCTAACCCTAACACCAACCCTAACCCTAACCCTAAACCTAACACCAACCCTAACCCTAAACCTAACCCTAACCCAAACCCTAAACCTAACACCAACCCTAACCCTAACCCTAACCCTAACCCTAACCCTAACCCTAAACCTAACACCAACCCTAACCCTAACCCTAACCCTAACCCTAACACCAACCCTAACCCTAACCCTAACCCTAAACCCTAACCCTAACCCTAACCCTAACCCTAACCCTAACCCGAACAATGGCAAGGTGTAGTGGTCAGCGACGGGCAAGTTCTAGGCCTCGGACTAGAAGGAGCCATGTGCGTTGGTCTAGGGCCCGAGCTAGGGCTAGTGAGATCGGTAGGCGTAGCGCTGGGGTAGGCATAGGGTATAGGGTGGGTTTCGAGGTAAACCTCGGAGTAGGCCTAGGGCCAGGAGTGGGAGCTGTGGCTAGTGGTAGGGTTGGGGGTGGGCCTATGTGTAGGGGGAGCTGTAGGGCCAGGGGTAGTGGTAGGACCAGAGGTAGTGCTAGGCCTAGGCCTAGGGCGAGAAGTAGTGCTCGGGGTAGGGTTAGTTGAAGGGCTAGTGTTTGGCAGAGGCCCACGGGCAGTGTTAGGGTTAGGGCTCATTTTAGGCCTAGGACTAGTGGTAGTGGTAGGGGATGGCCGAGGGCTAGGCGTAACTGTCACAAGAGGGCTCCGGGTAGTCCTAGGACTCCGAAAGGATGTAGGGCTGGATTAGGGTGTGGCTAATGGTGGGTCCAGGGGGATTTCGTAGGACACGGTTAGTGCTCTGGCTATCGGTAGGGCAAGGTGTACCGGTTGGCGACGGGGAAGTGCTAGGCTCGGACTAGAGTGAGCACTGGGCGTTGGTCTGGGGCCCGAGGTAGGGCTAGTGGGAGCAGTAGGCGTAGTGCTGGGGTAGGCAAAGGGCAAGGTGTGGGTGTCGGGGTAAACCTCGGAGTAGGCCTAGGACCAGGAGTGGGAGCTGTGGCTAGGGGTAGGGATGGGGGTGGGCCTATGGGTAGGGGGAGCTGTAGGGACAAGGGTAGGGGTGGGACCAGAGGTAGTGCTAGGCGTAGGCCTAGGGCGAGGGATATTGCTCGGGGTAACCTATCACTAACCCTAACCCTATTACTAACCCTAACCCAAACCCTAACCCTAACACCAACCCTAACCCTAATCCTAACCCTAACCCTAACCCTAACCCTAACACTAACCCTAACCCTAACCCTAACCCTAACACCAACCCTAACCCTAACCCTAACCCTAACCCTAACCCTATACCTAACACCAACCCTAACCGTAACCCTAACCCTAACCCTAACCCTAACCCTAACCGTAACCCTAACCCTAACCCTAAACCTAAACCTAACACCAACCCTAACCCTAACCCTAACCCTAACCCTAACACCCACCCTAAACCTAACCCTAACCCTAAACCCTAATCCTAAACCTAACCTTAACCCTAACCCTAACCCTAACCCTAACAAGGGCAAGGTGTACTGGTCAGCGACGGGCAAGTTCTAGGCCTCGGACTAGAAGGAGCCATGGGCGTTGGTGTAGGGCCCGAGCTAGGGCTAGTGAGAGCGGTAGGCGTAGCGCTGGGGTAGGCATAGGGCAAGGGGTAGGTGTCGAGGTAAACCTCGGAGTAGGCCTAGGGCCAGGAGTGGGAGCTGTGGCTAGTGGTAGGGTTGGGGATGGGCCTATGGTTAGGGGGAGCTGTAGGGCCAGGGGTAGTGGTAGGACCAGAGGTAGTGCTAGGCGTAGGCCTAGGGCGAGGGGTAGTGCTCGGGGTAGGGTTAGTTGAAGGGCTAGTGTTTGGCAGAGGCCCACGGGCAGTGTTAGGGTTAGGGCTCATGTTAAGCCTAGGATTAGTGGTAGTGGTAGTGGTTGGCTGAGGACTAGGGGTAGGTGTCACGAAATGGCTCCGGGTAGTCCTAGGACTCCGAAAGGATGTAGGGCTGATTAGGGTGTGGCTAATGGTGGGTCCAGGGTGATTTCGTAGGACACGGGTTAGTGCTCTGGCTATAGGTAGGGCAAGGTGTACCGGTTGGCGACGGGCAAGTGCTAGGCTTCGGACTAGAGTGAGCACTGGGCGTTGGTCTAGGGCCCGAGGTAGGGCTAGTGGGAGCGGTAGGCGTTGCGCTGGGGTAGGCAAAGGGCAAGGGGTGGGTGTCGGGGTAAACCTCGGAGTAGGCCTAGGACCAGGAGTGGGAGCTGTGGCTAGGGGTAGAGATGGGGGTGGGCCTATGGGTAGGGGGAGCTGTAGGGACAGGGGTAGGGGTAGGACCAGAGGTAGTGCTAGGCGTAGGCCTAGGGCGAGGGGTAGTGCTCGGGTAACCTAACCCTAACCCTAACCCTAACCCTAACACTAACCCTAACCCTAACCCTAACCCTAACACCAACCCTAACCCTAACCCTAATCCTAACCCTATACCTAACACCAACCCTAACCCTAACCCTAACCCTAACCCTAACACCAACCCTAACCCTAACCCTAACCCTAACCCTAATCCTAACACCAACCCTAACCCTAACCCTAACCCTAACCCTAACCCTAACCCTAACACCAACCCTAACCCTAACCCTAACTCTAACCCTAACACCAACCCTCACCCTAACCCTAACCCTAACCCTAACTTTATACCTAACACCAACCCTAACCATAACCCTAACCCTAACACCAACCCTAACCCTAACCCTAACCCTAACCCTAACCCTAACCCTAACACCAACCCTAAACCTAAACCTAACCCTAACCCTAACACCAACCCTAACCCTAATCCTAAACCTAACCCTAACCCTAACACCAACCCTAACCCTAACCCTAACCTTAACCCTAACACCAACCCTAACCCTAACCCTAACCCTAACTCTATGCCTAACACGAACCCTAACCCTAACCCTAACCCTAACACCAACCCTAACCCTAACCCTAACCCTAACCCTAAACCTAACACCAACCCTAACCCTAACCCAAACACTAACCCTAACACCAACCCTAACCCTAACCCTAACCCTAACCCTAACACCAACCCTAACCCTAACCCTAACCCTAACCCTAACCCTAAGGCGAGGGGTAGTGCTCGGGGTAACCTAACCCTAACCCTAACCCTAACCCTAACACTAACCCTAACCCTAACCCTAACCCTAACAACAACCCTAACCCTAACCCTAACCCTAACCCTAACCCTATACCTAACACCAACCCTAACCCTAACCCTAACCCTAACCCTAACACCAACCCTAACCCTAACCCTAACCCTAACCCTAACCCTAACCATAACCCTAACACCAACCCTAACCCTAAACCTAACCCTAACCCTAACACCAACCCTAACCCTAATCCTAACCCTAACCCTAACCCTAACACCAACCCTAACCCTAACCCTAACACTAACCCTAACCCTAACCCTAACACCAACCCTAACCCTAATCCTAAACCTAACCCTAACCCTAACCCTAACACTAACCCTAACCCTAACCCTAACCCTAACACCAACCCTAACCCTAACCCTAAACCTAAACCTAACACCAACCCTAACCCTAACCCTAACCCTAACCCTAACACAAATCCTAACCCTAATCCTAACCCTAACCCTAACCCTAACCCTAACCCTATTCCTAACCCTAACACCAACCCTAACCCTAACCCTAACCCTAACACCAACCCTAACCCTAATCCTAACCCTAACCCTAACCCTAACACCAACCCTAACCCTAACCCTAACCCTAACCCTAACCCTAACACCAACCCTAACCCTAACGCTAACCCTAACCCTAACCCTATGCCTAACACGAACCCTAACCCTAAACCTAACCCTAACCCTAACACCAACCCTAACCCTAATCCTAACCCTAACCCTAACCCTAACCCTAACACTAACCCTAACCCTAACCCTAACCCTAACCCTAACACCAAAACTAACCTTAACCCTAACCCTAACCCTAACCCTATACCTAACACCAACCCTAACCCTAACCCTAACCCTAACCCTAACACCAACCCTAACCCTAACCCTAACCCTAAACCTATACATAACACCAACCCTAACCCTAACCCTAAACCCTAACCCTAACCCTAAACCTAACCCTAACCCTAACAAGGGCAACGTGTACTGGTCAGCGACGGGCAAGTTCTAGGCCTCGGACGAGATGGAGCCATGGGCGTTGGTCTAGGGCCCGAGCGATGGCTAATGGAAACGGTAGGCGTAGCGCTGGGGTAGGCATAGGGCAAGGGGTGGGTGTCGAGGTAAACCTCGGTGTAGGCCTAGGGCCAGGAGTGGGAGCTGTGGCTAGGGGTAGGGGTGGGGGTGGACCTATGGGTAGGGGGAGCTGTAGGGCCAGGGGTAGTGGTAGGACCAGCGGTAGTGCTAGGCGTAGGCCTAGGGCGAGGGGTAGTGCTCGGGGTAACCTAACCCTAACCCTAACCCTAACTCTAACCGTAACACTAAACCTAAGCCTAACCCTAACCCTAACCCTAACACCAACCCTAACCCTAACCCTAACCCTAACCCTAACCCTAACTCTAACCCTAACCCTAACCCTAACACCAACCCTAACCCTAACCCTAACCCTAACCCTAACACCAACCCTAACCCTAACCCTAACCCTAACCCTAACCCTATGCCTAACACCAACACTAACCCTAACCCTAACCCTAACCCTAACACCAACCCTAACCCTAATCCTAACCCTAACCCTAATTCTAACCCTAAAATAACCCTAACACCAACCCTAACCCTAACCCTAACCCTAAGCCTAACACCAAACCTAACCCTAATCCTAACCCTAACCCTAACCCTAACACCAACCCTAACCCTAACCCTAACCCTAACCCTAACACCAACCCTAACCCTAACCCTAACCCTAACCCTAACCCTATGCCTAACACGAAATCTAACCCTAACCCTAACCCTAACCCTAACACCAACCCTAACCCTAACCCTAACCCAAACCTAAACCTAACACCAAACCTAACCCTAACCGAAACCCTAACCCTAACACCAACCCTAAACCTAATCCTAACCCTAACCCTAACACCAACCCTAACCCTAACCCTAACCCTAACACCAACCCTAACCCTAAACCTAACCCTAACCTTATACCTAACACCAACCCTAACCCTAACCCTAACCCTAACCCTAACACCAACCCTAACCCTAACCCTAACCATAACCCTAACCCTAACACCAACCCTAAACCTAAACCTAACCCTAACACTAACACCAACCCTAACACTAATCCTAACCCTAACCCTAACCCTAACACCAACCCTAACCCTAACCCTAACCCTAACCCTCACACCAACCCTAACCCTAACCCTAACCCTAACCCTAACCCTAACCCTATGCCTAAGACGAACCCTAACCCTAACACTAACCCTAACACCAACCCTAACCCTAACCCAAACCCTAACCCTAAACCTAACACCAACCCTAACCCTAACCCTAACACCAACCCTAACCCTAAACCTAACCCTAACCCTAACACCAACCCTAACCCTAATCCTAACCCTAACCCTAACCCTAACCCTAACCCTAACCCTAACACCAACCCTAACCCTAACCCTAACCCTAACACCAACCCTAACCCTTATCCTAACCCTAACCCTAACCCTAACACCAACCCTAACCCTAACCCTAACCCTAACCCTAACACCAACCCTAACCCTAACCCTAACCCTAACCCTATGCCTAACACGAACCCTAACCCTAAACCTAACCCTAATCCTAACACCAACCCTAACCCTAATCCTAACCCTAACCCTAACCCTAACCCGAACACTAACCCTAACCCTAACCCTAACCCTTACACCAACCCTAAACCTAACCCTAACCCTAACCCTATACCTAACACCAACCCTAACCCTAACCCTAACCCTAACCCTAACTCCAACCCTAACCCTAACCCTAACCCTAACACCAAACCTAACCCTAATCCTAACCCTAACCCTAACCCTAACCCTAACACCAACCCTAACCGTAACCCTAACCCTAACCCTAAACCTAACACCAACCCTAACCCGAACCCTAACCCTAACCCTAACCCTAATCCTAACCCTAACACCAACCCTAACCCTAACCCTAACCCTAAACCCTAATCCTAACCCTAACCCTAACCCTAACCCTAACCCTAACCCTAACCCTAACCCTAACCCTAACAAGGGCAAGGTGTACTGGTCAGCGACGTGCAAGTTCTAGGCCTCGGACTAGAAGGAGCCATGGGCGTTGGTCTAGGGCCCGAGCTAGGGCTAGTGAGAGCGGTAGGCGTAGCCCTGGGGTAGGCATAGGGCAAGGGGTGGGTGTCGAGGTAAAACTCGGAGTAGGCCTAGGGCCAGGAGTGGGAGCTGTGCCTAGTGGTAGGGTTGGGGGTGGGCCTATGGGTAGGGGAGCTGTAGGGCCAGGGGTAGTGGTAGGACCAGAGGTAGTGCTAGGCGTAGGCCTAGGGCGAGGGGTAGTGCTCGGGGTAGGGTTAGTTGAAGGGCTAGTGTTTGGCAGAGGCCCACGGGCAGTGTTATGGTTAGGGCTCATGTTAAGCCTAGGACTAGTGGTAGTGGTAGGGGTTGGCCGAGGACTAGGGGTAGGTGTCACGAAATGGCTCCGGGTAGTCCTTGGACTCCGAACGGATGTAGGGCTGGATTAGGGTGTGGCTAATGGTGGGTCCAGGGTGATTTCGTAGGACACGGGTTAGTGCTCTGGCTATCGGTAGGGCAAGGTGTACCGGTTGGCAACGGGCAAGTGCTAGGTTTCAGACTAGAGTGAGCACTGAGCGTTGGTCTAGGGCCCGAGGTAGGGCTAGTGGGAGCGGTAGGCGTAGCGCTGGGGTAGGCAAAGGGCAAGGGGTGGGTGTCGGGGCAAACCTCGGAGCAGGCCTAGGACCAGGAGTGGGAGCTGTGGCTAGGGGTAGGGATGGGGGTGGGCCTATGGGTAGGGGGAGCTGTAGGGACAGGGGTAGGGGAAGGACCAGAGGTAGTGCTAGGCGTAGGCCTAGGGTGAGGGGTAGTGCTCGGGGTAACCTAACCCTAACCCTAACCCTAACCCTAACACCAACACTAACCCTAACCCTAACCCTAACCCTAACACCAACCCTAACCCTAATCCTAACCCTAACCCTATCCCTAACCCTAACACTAACCCTAACCCTAACCCTAACCCTATACCTAACACCAACCCTAACCCTAACCCTAACCCTAACACCAACCCTAACCCTAACCCTAAACCTAACACCAACCCTAACCCTAAACCTAACCCTAACCCAAACCCTAAACCTAACACCAACCCTAACCCTAACCCTAACCCTAACCCTAACCCTAACCCTAAACCTAACACCAACCCTAACCCTAACCCTAACCCTAACCCTAACACCAACCCTAACCCTAACCCTAACCCTAAACCCTAACCCTAACCCTAACCCTAACCCTAACCCTAACCCGAACAATGGCAAGGTGTAGTGGTCAGCGACGGGCAAGTTCTAGGCCTCGGACTAGAAGGAGCCATGTGCGTTGGTCTAGGGCCCGAGCTAGGGCTAGTGAGATCGGTAGGCGTAGCGCTGGGGTAGGCATAGGGTATAGGGTGGGTTTCGAGGTAAACCTCGGAGTAGGCCTAGGGCCAGGAGTGGGAGCTGTGGCTAGTGGTAGGGTTGGGGGTGGGCCTATGTGTAGGGGGAGCTGTAGGGCCAGGGGTAGTGGTAGGACCAGAGGTAGTGCTAGGCCTAGGCCTAGGGCGAGAAGTAGTGCTCGGGGTAGGGTTAGTTGAAGGGCTAGTGTTTGGCAGAGGCCCACGGGCAGTGTTAGGGTTAGGGCTCATTTTAGGCCTAGGACTAGTGGTAGTGGTAGGGGATGGCCGAGGGCTAGGCGTAACTGTCACAAGAGGGCTCCGGGTAGTCCTAGGACTCCGAAAGGATGTAGGGCTGGATTAGGGTGTGGCTAATGGTGGGTCCAGGGGGATTTCGTAGGACACGGTTAGTGCTCTGGCTATCGGTAGGGCAAGGTGTACCGGTTGGCGACGGGGAAGTGCTAGGCTCGGACTAGAGTGAGCACTGGGCGTTGGTCTGGGGCCCGAGGTAGGGCTAGTGGGAGCAGTAGGCGTAGTGCTGGGGTAGGCAAAGGGCAAGGTGTGGGTGTCGGGGTAAACCTCGGAGTAGGCCTAGGACCAGGAGTGGGAGCTGTGGCTAGGGGTAGGGATGGGGGTGGGCCTATGGGTAGGGGGAGCTGTAGGGACAAGGGTAGGGGTGGGACCAGAGGTAGTGCTAGGCGTAGGCCTAGGGCGAGGGATATTGCTCGGGGTAACCTATCACTAACCCTAACCCTATTACTAACCCTAACCCAAACCCTAAGCCTAACACCAACCCTAACCCTAACCCTAATGCTAACCCTAACCCTATACCTAACACCAACCCTAACCCTAACCCTAACCCTAACCCTAACCCTAACACCAACCCTAACCCTAACCCTAACCCTAACCATAACCCTATACCTAACACCAACCCTAACCCTAACCCTGACCCTAACCCTATCACCAACACTAACCCTAACCCTAACCCTATACCTTACACCAACCCTAACCCTAACCCTAACCCTAACCCTAACACCAACTTTAACCCTAAACCTAAACCCTAACCCTAACCCTAACCCTAACCCTAACCCTAACAAGGGCAAGGTGTACTGGTCAGCGACGGGCAAGTTCTAGGCCTCGGACGAGAGGGAGCCATGGGCGGTGGTCTAGGGCCCGAGCTATGGCTAGTGGAAACGGTAGGCGTAGCGCTGGGGTAGGCATAGGGCAAGGGGTGGGTGTCGAGGTAAACCTCGGTGTAGGCCTAGGGCCAGGAGTGGGAGCTGTGGCTAGGGGAAGGGGTGGGGGTGGACCTATGGGTAGGGGGAGCTGTAGGGCCAGGGGTAGTTGTAGGACCAGGGGTAGTTTTAGGCGCAGGCCTAGGGCGAGGGGTAGTGCTCGGGGTAACCTAACCCTAACCCTAACCCTAACCCTAACACTAACCCTAACCCTAACCCTAACCCTAACACCAACCCTAACCCTAACCCTAACCCTAACCCTAACCCTATACCTAACACCAACCCTAACCCTAACCCTAACTCTAACCCTAACACCAACCCTCACCCTAACCCTAACCCTAACCCTATACCTAACACCAACCCTAACCCTAACCCTAACCCTAACTCTAAACCTAACCCTAACCCTAACACCAACCCTAACCCTAACCCTAACCCTAACCCTAACACCAACCCTAACCCTAACCCTAATTCTAACCCTAACCCTATGCCTAACACCAACACTAACCCTAACCCTAACCCTAACCCTAACACCAACCCTAACCCTAATCCTAACCCTAACCCTAACCCTAACCCTAACACTAACCCTAACCTTAACCCTAACTATAACACCAACCCTAACCCTAACCCTAACCCTAACCCTAACCCTATACCTAACACCAACCCTAACCCTAACCCTAACCCTAACCCTAAACCTAACACCA
The DNA here is from genome assembly GCF_964194185.1 of Rhinolophus hipposideros. Taxonomy (NCBI): domain Eukaryota; kingdom Metazoa; phylum Chordata; class Mammalia; order Chiroptera; family Rhinolophidae; genus Rhinolophus; species Rhinolophus hipposideros. Next base: position 41,156 of record NW_027669234.1, on the reverse strand, counting down.
ACCCTAACCCTAACCCTAACCTTAACCCTAACCCTAAACCTAACACCAACCCTAACCCTAACCCTAACCTTAACCCTAACACCAACCCTAACCCTAACCCTAACCCTAAACCCTAATCCTAACCCTAACCCTAACCCTAACCCTAACCCTAACCCTAACCCTATGCCTAACACCAACACTAACCCTAACCCTAACCCTAACCCTAACACTAACCCTAACCATAACCCTAACCCTAACCCTAACCCTATACCTAACACCAACCCTAACCCTAACCCTAACTCTAACCCTAACACCAACCCTCACCCTAACCCTAACCCTAACCCTAACCCTATACCTAACACCAACCCTAACCCTAACCCTAACCCTAACCCTAACACCAACCCTAACCCTAACCCTAACCCTAACACCAACCCTAAACCTAAACCTAACCCTAACCCTAACACCAACCCTAACCCTAATCCTAACCCTAACCCTAACCCTAACACCAATCCTAACCCTAACCCTAACCCTAACCCTAACACCAACCCTAACCCTAACCCTAACCCTAACCCTATGCCTAACACGAAACCTAACCCTAACCCTAACCCTAACCCTAACCCTAACACTAACCCTAACCCTAACCCTAACCCTAACACCAACCCTAACCCTAACCCTAAACATAACCCTAACCCTATACCTAACACCAACCCTAACCCTAACCCTAACACTAACCCTAACCCTAACCCTAACACCAACCCTAACCCTAAACCTAACCCTAACCCTAACACCAACCCTAACCCTAACCCTAACCCTAACTCTAACCCTAACCCTAACCCTAACACCAACCCTAACCCTAATCCTAACCCTAACCCTAACACTAACCCTAACCCTAACCCTAACCCTAACCCTAACCCTATGCCTAACACCAACACTAACCCTAACCCTAACCCTAACCCTAACCCTAACACCAACCCTAACCCTAATCCTAACCCTAACCCTACCCTAACCCTAACACTAACCCTAACCCTAACCCTAACCCTAACACCAACCCTAACCCTAACCCTAACCCTAACCCTATACCTAACACCAACCCTAACCCTAACCCTAACCCTAACCCTAACACCAACCCTAACACTAACCCTAACCCTAACCCTAACCGTAACACCAACCCTAACCCTAATCCTAACCCTAACCCTAACCCTAACCCTAACCCTAACCCTAACACCAACCCTAACCCTAACCCTAACCCTAACCCTATACCTAACACCAACCCTAACCCTAACCCTAACCCTAACCCTAACTCTAACCCTAACCCTAACCCTAACACCAACCCTAACCCTAACCCTAACCCTAACCCTAACACCAACCCTAACCCTAACCCTAATTCTAACCCTAACCCTATGCCTAACACCAACACTAACCCTAACCCTAACCCTAACCCTAACACCAACCCTAACCCTAATCCTAACCCTAACCCTAACCCTAACCCTAACACTAACCCTAACCCTAACCCTAACCCTAACACCAACCCTAACCCTAACCCTAACCCTAACCCTATACCTAACACCAACCCTAACCCTAACCCTAACTCTAACCCTAACACCAACCCTCACCCTAACCCTAACCCTACCCTAACCCTATACCTAACACCAACCCTAACCCTAACCCTAACCCTAACCCTAACACCAACCCTAACCCTAACCCTAACCCTAACCCTAACCCTAACACCAACCCTAAACCTAAACCTAACCCTAACCCTAACACCAACCCTAACCCTAATCCTAACCCTAACCCTAACCCTAACACCAACCCTAACCCTAACCCTAACCCTAACCCTAACACCAACCCTAACCCTAACCCTAACCCTAACCCTAACCCTATGCCTAACACGAACCCTAACCCTAACCCTAACCCTAACACCAACCCTAACCCTAACCCTAACCCTAACCCTAACACCAACCCTAACCCTAACCCTAACCCTAACACTAACCCTAACCCTAATCCTAACACCAACCCTAACCCTAACCCTAACCCTAACCCTAACACCAACCCTAACCCTAACCCTAACCCTAACTCTAACCCTAACCCTAACCCTAACAACAACCCTAACCCTAACCCTAACCCTAACCCTAACACCAACCCTAAGCCTAACCCTAACCCTAACCCTAACCCTATGCCTAACACCAACACTAACCCTAACCCTAACCCTAACCCTAACACCAACCCTAACCCTAATCCTAACCCTAACCCTAACCCTAACACTAACCCTAACCCTAACCCTAACCCTAACACCAACCCTAACCCTAACCCTAAACATAACCCTAACCCTATACCTAACACCAACCCTAACCCTAACCCTAACACTAACCCTAACACTAACCCTAACACCAACCCTAACCCTAACCCTAACCCTAACCCTAATACCAACCCTAACCCTAACCCTAACACTAACTCTAACCCTAACCCTAACCCTAACACCTACCCTAACCCTAACCCTAACGCTAACCCTAACACCAACCCTAACCCTAACCCTAACCCTAACCCTAACCCTAACCCTATGCCTAACACCAACCCTAACCCTAACCCTAACCCTAACCCTAACACCAACCCTAACCCTAATCCTAACCCTAACCCTACCCTAACCCTAACACTAACCCTAACCCTAACCCTAACCCTAACACCAACCCTAACCCTAACCCTAACCCTAACCCTATACCTAACACCAACCCTAACCCTAACCCTAACCCTAACCCTAACACCAACCCTAACACTAACCCTAAACCTAACCCTAAACGTAACACCAACCCTAACCCTAATCCTAACCCTAACCCTAACCCTAACCCTAACCCTAACCCTAACACCAACCCTAACACTAACCCTAACCCTAACCCTAACCCTAACACCAACCCTAACCCTAACCCTAACCCTAACCCTATACCTAACACTAACCCTAACCCTAACCCTAACCCTAACCCCAACCCTAACCCTAACCCTAACCCTAATCCTAACCCTATACCTAACACCAACCCTAACCCTAACCCTAACCCTAACACCAACCCTAACCCTAACCCTAAACCTAACACCAACCCTAACCCTAACCCTAACCTTAACACCAACCCTAACCCTAACCCTAACCCTAAACCCTTAATCCTAACCCTAACCCTAATCCTAACCCTAACCCTAACCCTAACAAGGGCAAGGTGTAGTGGTCAGCGACGGGCAAGTTCTAGGCCTCGGACTAGAAGGAGCCATGTGCGTTGGTCTAGGGCCCGAGCTAGGGCTAGTGAGAGCGGTAGGCGTAGCGCTGGGGTAGGCATATGGCAAGTGGTGGGTGTCGAGGTAAACCTCGGAGTAGGCCTAGGGCCAGGAGTGGGAGCTGTGACTAGTGGTAGTGTTGGGGTTGGCCTATGGGTAGTGGGAGCTGTAGGGCCAGGGGTAGTGGTAGGACCAGAGGTAGTGCTAGGCGTAGGCCTAGGGCGAGGGGTAGTGCTCGGGGTAGGGTTAGTTGAAGGGCTAGTGTTTGGCAGAGGCCCACGGGCAGTGTTAGGGTTAGGGCTCATGTTAAGCCTAGGACTAGTGGTAGTGGTAGGGGTTGGGCGAGGACTAGGGGTAGGTGTCACGAAATGGCTCCGGGTAGTCCTAGGACTCAGAACGGATGTAGGGCTGGATTAGGGTGTGGCTAATGGTGGGTCCTGGGTGATTCGTAGGACACGGGTTAGTGCTCTGGCTATCGGTAGGGCAAGGTGTACCGGTTGGCGACGGGCAAGTGCTAGGCTTCGGACTAAAGTGAGCACTGGGCGTTGGTCTAGGGCCCGAGGTACGGCTAGTGGGAGCGGTAGGCGTAGCGCTGGGGTAGGCAAAGGGCAAGGGGTGGGTGTCGGGGTAAACCTCGGAGTAGGCCGAGGACCAGGAGTGGGAGCTGTGGCTAAAGGTAGGGATGGGGGTGGGCCTATGGGTAGGGGGATCTGTAGGGACAGGGGTAGGGGTAGGACCAGAGGTAGTGCTAGGCGTAGGCCTAGGGCGAGGCGTAGTGCTCGGGGTAACCTAACCCTAACCCTAACCCTAAACTTAACCCTAACCCTATCACCAACACTAACCCTAACCCTAACCCTATACCTAACACCAACCCTAACCCTAACCCTAACCCTAACCCTAACACCAAACCTAACCCTAACCCTAACCCTAACACTAACCCTAACCCTAACCCTATACCTAACACCAACCCTAACCCTAACCCTAAACCCTAACCCTAACCCTAAACCTAACCCTAACCCTAACAAGGGCAAGGTGTACTGGTCAGCGACGGGCAAGTTCTAGGCCTCGGACGAGAGGGAGCCATGGGCGTTGGTCTAGGGCCCGAGCGATGGCTAATGGAAAAGGTAGGCGTAGTGCTGGGTAGGCATAGGGCAAGGGGTGGGTGTCGAGGTAAACCTCGGTGTAGGCCTAGGGCCAGGAGTGGGAGCTGTGGCTAAAGGTAGGGGTGGGGGTGGACCTATGGGTAGGGGGAGCTGTAGGGCCAGGGGTAGTGGTAGGACCAGCGGTAGTGCTAGGCGTAGGCCTAGGGCGAGGGGTAGTGCTCGGGGTAACCTAACCCTAACCCTAACCCTAACCCTAACACTAAACCTAAGCCTAACCCTAACCCTAACCCTAACACCAACCCTAACCCTAACCCTAACCCTAACCCTAACCCTATACCTAACACCAACCCTAACCCTAACCCTAACCCTAACCCTAAAACCAACCCTAACCCTAACCCTAACCCTAACCCTAACCATAACCCTAACACCAACCCTAACCCTAAACCTAACCCTAACCCTAACACCAACCCTAACCCTAATCCTAACCCTAAACCTAACCCTAACACCAACCCTAACCCTAACCCTAACCCTAACCCTAACACCAACCCTAACCCTAACCCTAACCCTAACCCTAACCCTATGCCTCACACGAACCCTAACCCTAACCCTATGCCTAACACGAACCCTAACCCTAACCCTAACCCTAACCATAACCCTAACACCAACCCTAACCCTAACCCTAACCCTAACCCTAACACCAACCCTAACCCTAACCCTAACCCTAACACCAACCCTAACCCTAATCCTAACCCTAACCCTAACCCTAACACCAACCCTAACCCTAACCCTAACCCTAACCCTAACCCTATGCCTAACACGAACCCTAACCCTAACCCTATGCCTAACACGAACCCTAACCCTAACCCTAACCCTAACCATAACCCTAACACCAACCCTAACCCTAACCCTAACCCTAACCCTAACACCAACCCTAACCCTAATCCTAACCCTAACCCTAACCCTAACCCTAACACTAACCCTAACCCTAACCCTAACCCTAACACCAACCCTAAGCCTAACCCTAACCCTAACCCTAAACCTAAACCTAACACCAACCCTAACCCTAACCCTAACCCTAACCCTAACACAAATCCTAACCCTAATCCTAACCCTAACCCTAACCCTAACCCTAACCCTACCCCTAACCCTAACACCAACCCTAACCCTAACCCTAACCCTAACACCAACCCTAACCCTAATCTTAACCCTAACCCTAACCCTAACACCAATCCTAACCCTAACCCTAACCCTAACCCTAACACCAACCCTAACCCTAACCCTAACCCTAACCCTATGCCTAACACGAACCCTAACCCTAAACCTAACCCTAACCCTAACACCAACCCTAACCCTAATCCTAACCCTAACCCTAACCCTAACCCTAACACTAACCCTAACCCTAACCCTAACCCTAACACCAACCCTAACCCTAACCCTAACCCTAACCCTAACCCTATACCTAACACCAACCCTAACCGTAACCCTAACCCTAACCCTAACCCTAACCCTAACCGTAACCCTAACCCTAACCCTAAACCTAAACCTAACACCAACCCTAACCCTAACCCTAACCCTAACCCTAACACCCACCCTAAACCTAACCCTAACCCTAAACCCTAATCCTAAACCTAACCTTAACCCTAACCCTAACCCTAACCCTAACAAGGGCAAGGTGTACTGGTCAGCGACGGGCAAGTTCTAGGCCTCGGACTAGAAGGAGCCATGGGCGTTGGTGTAGGGCCCGAGCTAGGGCTAGTGAGAGCGGTAGGCGTAGCGCTGGGGTAGGCATAGGGCAAGGGGTAGGTGTCGAGGTAAACCTCGGAGTAGGCCTAGGGCCAGGAGTGGGAGCTGTGGCTAGTGGTAGGGTTGGGGATGGGCCTATGGTTAGGGGGAGCTGTAGGGCCAGGGGTAGTGGTAGGACCAGAGGTAGTGCTAGGCGTAGGCCTAGGGCGAGGGGTAGTGCTCGGGGTAGGGTTAGTTGAAGGGCTAGTGTTTGGCAGAGGCCCACGGGCAGTGTTAGGGTTAGGGCTCATGTTAAGCCTAGGATTAGTGGTAGTGGTAGTGGTTGGCTGAGGACTAGGGGTAGGTGTCACGAAATGGCTCCGGGTAGTCCTAGGACTCCGAAAGGATGTAGGGCTGATTAGGGTGTGGCTAATGGTGGGTCCAGGGTGATTTCGTAGGACACGGGTTAGTGCTCTGGCTATAGGTAGGGCAAGGTGTACCGGTTGGCGACGGGCAAGTGCTAGGCTTCGGACTAGAGTGAGCACTGGGCGTTGGTCTAGGGCCCGAGGTAGGGCTAGTGGGAGCGGTAGGCGTTGCGCTGGGGTAGGCAAAGGGCAAGGGGTGGGTGTCGGGGTAAACCTCGGAGTAGGCCTAGGACCAGGAGTGGGAGCTGTGGCTAGGGGTAGAGATGGGGGTGGGCCTATGGGTAGGGGGAGCTGTAGGGACAGGGGTAGGGGTAGGACCAGAGGTAGTGCTAGGCGTAGGCCTAGGGCGAGGGGTAGTGCTCGGGTAACCTAACCCTAACCCTAACCCTAACCCTAACACTAACCCTAACCCTAACCCTAACCCTAACACCAACCCTAACCCTAACCCTAATCCTAACCCTATACCTAACACCAACCCTAACCCTAACCCTAACCCTAACCCTAACACCAACCCTAACCCTAACCCTAACCCTAACCCTAATCCTAACACCAACCCTAACCCTAACCCTAACCCTAACCCTAACCCTAACCCTAACACCAACCCTAACCCTAACCCTAACTCTAACCCTAACACCAACCCTCACCCTAACCCTAACCCTAACCCTAACTTTATACCTAACACCAACCCTAACCATAACCCTAACCCTAACACCAACCCTAACCCTAACCCTAACCCTAACCCTAACCCTAACCCTAACACCAACCCTAAACCTAAACCTAACCCTAACCCTAACACCAACCCTAACCCTAATCCTAAACCTAACCCTAACCCTAACACCAACCCTAACCCTAACCCTAACCTTAACCCTAACACCAACCCTAACCCTAACCCTAACCCTAACTCTATGCCTAACACGAACCCTAACCCTAACCCTAACCCTAACACCAACCCTAACCCTAACCCTAACCCTAACCCTAAACCTAACACCAACCCTAACCCTAACCCAAACACTAACCCTAACACCAACCCTAACCCTAACCCTAACCCTAACCCTAACACCAACCCTAACCCTAACCCTAACCCTAACCCTAACCCTAAGGCGAGGGGTAGTGCTCGGGGTAACCTAACCCTAACCCTAACCCTAACCCTAACACTAACCCTAACCCTAACCCTAACCCTAACAACAACCCTAACCCTAACCCTAACCCTAACCCTAACCCTATACCTAACACCAACCCTAACCCTAACCCTAACCCTAACCCTAACACCAACCCTAACCCTAACCCTAACCCTAACCCTAACCCTAACCATAACCCTAACACCAACCCTAACCCTAAACCTAACCCTAACCCTAACACCAACCCTAACCCTAATCCTAACCCTAACCCTAACCCTAACACCAACCCTAACCCTAACCCTAACACTAACCCTAACCCTAACCCTAACACCAACCCTAACCCTAATCCTAAACCTAACCCTAACCCTAACCCTAACACTAACCCTAACCCTAACCCTAACCCTAACACCAACCCTAACCCTAACCCTAAACCTAAACCTAACACCAACCCTAACCCTAACCCTAACCCTAACCCTAACACAAATCCTAACCCTAATCCTAACCCTAACCCTAACCCTAACCCTAACCCTATTCCTAACCCTAACACCAACCCTAACCCTAACCCTAACCCTAACACCAACCCTAACCCTAATCCTAACCCTAACCCTAACCCTAACACCAACCCTAACCCTAACCCTAACCCTAACCCTAACCCTAACACCAACCCTAACCCTAACGCTAACCCTAACCCTAACCCTATGCCTAACACGAACCCTAACCCTAAACCTAACCCTAACCCTAACACCAACCCTAACCCTAATCCTAACCCTAACCCTAACCCTAACCCTAACACTAACCCTAACCCTAACCCTAACCCTAACCCTAACACCAAAACTAACCTTAACCCTAACCCTAACCCTAACCCTATACCTAACACCAACCCTAACCCTAACCCTAACCCTAACCCTAACACCAACCCTAACCCTAACCCTAACCCTAAACCTATACATAACACCAACCCTAACCCTAACCCTAAACCCTAACCCTAACCCTAAACCTAACCCTAACCCTAACAAGGGCAACGTGTACTGGTCAGCGACGGGCAAGTTCTAGG